>NC_142794.1:98503150-98633150 GCF_049724085.1 Artemia sp. Qi Xiang Cuo | reverse complement strand
CACTGCTTGACAAGTTTGAGGTGATCACCTCTAGTTCTTCAGTTGGTACCAACAGTAGGGAGTAATGCTGGGAGAGTATTAGCCCTCAATAACTTGTAGGCTAAAATGGCATCCCCTCTATTTCTCCTGTAAACAACTGTAAAGAGATTTAGCTTTGATGGTCTTACAGGGTAGGAAAAATCCTGCATGACAGATATCACTTTAGTGGCATGTCTCAGCACATCCTCGAAAACTATGATGTTTTTTTAAATATGGGGAGGCAAGAGACATTCCAACTTCAAGTTTAGGACAAACAAATTGCTTATATAGAAGACTGATGACTTAAGGGGAACAAGTGGAATAACATGCTTAATCAGTCCCAAGGTTGAACTAGCCCCAGCTGCAGACCTCTTAGCATGAGTGCTGAATTTTAGTTAATTGTCAATAGTAACACCAAAATCCTGCTCATTATTTACAGAGGAGAGTGGGTGGCCTAAGAAAAAATAAGAGCGGCAAGGATTCAGTTTGCCAAAGTGAATGATAGGGCACATGGAAATATTGAATTCAAGAAGACAGGCTTCAGCTCATCGACCCAGCAGTTGAAGCAGTCGAAGGTTATTTTGTAGCAGGGCATGATCTTCACAGGACAAAGCTGGTCTAAGAAGCTTCAGGTCGTCTGCATAAAGAGTTGATTTACTGCTGATAATGGAACCAGCATCATTGATGAAGATATTAAATAGTGTAAGATCTAAAACACTTCCCTGAGGAACTCCACTCAAAACGTGCATAGAGGAAGAAAGAATACAGTTACCAGAGTCATCAAATAACTGAACACACTAAGACTGCAAATAAACAAAATCAAGGATCCAGAGCGGGGGTTTCTCTTCAAGCTTGACTACATTTAATTTAATTGCAAGTTGCTTGTGACAAACTTTGTCAAAAGCTTTCAAAAAGTCAAGCAGAATCATGTCAGCAGGCACCCCAATATCAAGCAACTTGGTGATGTGATCATATGATTCAAGGAGATTGGTGTCAACCAAAGTATAATCATCTACTGAACAAGTACAGTCAAAACTCTCCGAAAGTGACCCCGCGTACCTCAGCGCCTCTAGAGGGAAAATGTTGTACTACTTAATCGCTCCGAGCCAATAAATTAAATTTAATACAGCTTTTACGGAACAAGTATAATCACCTACGGAACTCGTGATTTAGTCGCCAGGTTCGCATAGGTATGGAATCGTCTCCGGAGACGCGGACAAAGGGTCACTTTTTTGTGTGGAGAGGATAGGTTTTGTCAGTACTTGTTCCGTAGGTGTTTATACTTTGGTGTCAACAGATCTTCTTGAACAAAAGCCATGTTGTGGACTGAGTAAAACGATATTTGCTTCAAGATGTTCAACAACTGCATAATTGATTATTCTTAAAGCAAGGTCCTTTCTACCTTTTTTAAATATAGGAATGATATGTGCAGTTCTCCAATCCTGAGGTAGTCTGGAAAGATTTAATGATAAATTTAACAGCAGGAAAAGAGGTTGACATAAAATTGTCATAAAACACTCATCTAGGATATATGGGTAAATGCTCAATGGACCAGCAGATTTATTCAGTTTGAGGGATGTAAGTTCCTTTAGAACCAATGCATCAGTAATCAGAATTGGTTCCATCTTATGTGATACATCATATAAATGAGGGGTGCGGGATAAACAATATTGGATTTGGAGGAAAAGACAGATGAGAAATATTGGTTGAAAATTTCAACTTTCATCTCAGGATCAGCAACTGACTGACTATTGTGCAGGATGTCTGGGACTGTGTGTCTCCTGCTACATTTTTGAGTGGCATAATGCCAGAAAGATTTGGGGTTATCCTTAACTTCCTCAGCCAATTTTTCCTCAAATATTCTCTTGAACTCCTTTATATGGTTGGTTTTTTTATTACAAAAAGATTTGAAGGCTTTATAGTATTCTGTGGTCTTATTTTTTCTATAGCAATTCCATGCTTGGTGTTTTCTATTGATTAGCTTGCTTACTTTAGTAGTTAAAAAAGTGTTGGATTCAACCAAGTTGATTCCCTTTATTTGTAATGAAATTAGGCTACGTTTGGTGATCTGTAATTGCGTATCAGCTATAATGAGGGGGGGATGAGTCATTGTTCAGGTGGGGGTAGGGTAGATTCCTACAAAAGTACATTTTAATGGACAAACTGCTTACACTTCATGAGGCTTCATGTAAATGTTGAAAGAGGAAGGAGAAGTAGGAATTAAATAAAATGTTTCTCTATAAAGCTATTAATATTTCACATTCTCATATCTACCAGCACAGAGGTGGAATTTTAACAGAGAGGATAGTTTTCAGGGGGTGAAATTTTCAGAGGAAATTTTACACTGGGTGAATTTGCAAGAATTCATATACGAAATTTCTTTATGTGTCTTGCTTTCTCTTTACTTATTCAATTTTATGCATGGAGATGTTAAGGGTAATTGTCCTGGGTAAATTTTCGCCAGGATTGAAATGTTCAGAGGATATTTCTATGGGGAGGGGATTTTTCAGTGGAGGTGGAGCCAGATATCCTGGCGTTATTTAAAAACGATCAGAAAAAAACGAGTTTTTCAACTGGAAGTAAGGAGCCACATTAATACTTAAAATGAACAGAACTTATTACGTATATGTGGGGGGTCGCCCCCTCATCAACATCTCACTCTTTACGCTAAAATTTCAATTCTGTCCTGATTCTTTAAAAACGACTCCTGAAACACAAGGGTCATTTAATTAGAACAATAAGTAACTTTTTTAAAGCGCTAAAAACTGTAGTGTGATGAGTGAGGTGTTGAGGAGGGGGGCAAACCTCGTCATATACGTAATAAATTCTATCGTTTTAAGTTTCAATGCAGCTCCTTATTTTAAGTTGAAAAAATTTTTTTTTTTTTTTAATTAAGCTTAGAGAGAAACAATTTTCTAAAGGCAATGGAAAAAGTATGTCAATTAAAGTAAAAGTAGGCCTATATAAAAATGAAAAATGTAAGTAATTACACACAAAACAATGGTCTTCTTACAAAAACTAAGATATAAACTCCCAGCATTTAGTTCTGTTGAGCAATGCTGAAGCATTGGATGGATTTTTTTAACAATAGTTATCAAACACCAAAGTATTTAATGCCTTTAGACTCAGTGTTTATAAAAAGCAACACATTATCAAAGTAAAACATTAAAACTAAGATTAGGAAAATCAAATCAAAATTTTTGTTTCAAAATTTTTAATTTAATTTTGAATACCAAAGGCCAGTAAATTTGACACCTTTTATACTTCATAACTGTAAAAATTTAATCTTTTTCAAAGTGACAACTAAATAAATACCATTACTCCTGGAAAAAAATTGATAATAAACACAAAAAACGTATCCGTTCAGGGGGATAATACAGAAATTCCCAGCATTCTGTTCAAGGGAAACATTTCTGATTACAGTGGCTTCATATATCAGCTCATGGGTACTCTTGCAATGCAAGCAAAAGTTGATGGCATATTCTTACCAAAATTACCCCTTATTAAGTTGTTTTCCTTGTGCTTCCTATAAATAAACGAACTTTGCCGTGTACTAATAGCTGATCTAATTATAAATAAACAATTAGATATTTAGCATCAACATTAACAGTTGATTTTTTGACTGAATGTTATCAATAGTTAGGCTTTTATACTTTCGTTATTGACAAGAATTGTTATTTACTTACCATTCATTACTATGAAGAATTTGATTTTTTTACTCCAACCAAATCATATAGAAAAAATGTTTGTAAAAAACTGGTAAAGGGTTACTCAGTCACAAATTAGAACTTATATTTTCCTTATAATGAGTCAAAGTCTATTGGCAGGCAGCAACAAACATTTTTTTCATGGTTTTTCCCTATTCTGCTCTCTTTCCTTTTGGCTTCCTTATAATTACTTTATTGCCCTGAATTTCCAGGGGGGGGCATGCCCCCCCTTACTGGTGCCAATGATAAAGACCCACAGGCCAAATGATATTGCTTTCTGAAATTTGATTAGTGGAAAGATGATATAAGCCATTCATTAAAAGATAACAAACAACTACAAATAAAGTAAGATGCTGTAAGAGAAGATCTTGCTGACTAACAGTTTATCACTCAATCATAAACACCTTACAGTGAAATTAATGAGCACAATTGACAATTATATTGCTTTCTTTTGCCTTTCTGTTTCTCCAAGCCTTTGGGTAGTTTGCATAATAATAACTAAAAGGTACCATAAAAATACGGAAAATGTTGGTAAAACACATACAATGCTGGTAATGGACACCCTTTAAAAATGACAGTAAAATACCTAATTTTACTATTTACAACACTACCCATTTTGTCCCCCTCTCCTCTATAGTTGAGATCTTAATAGGGTAAAATTGTAACTTAGGGGGTTCTTGCCATCTTGAAAAATAGTTGAATTAGGAGAATGAAACTTAAAGTAATTTATACAGGGCCTGAAATAAACCCCGGGGAGATATAACCAGTATTTGGACAGGTTATTTTTACTTAATCTCCATCATACCACCTAGTAAGTGGATTGGTTCACTGTTGGGTTTACTTTAATTTGCACTTTGGAACAAATTTGCTAAAAATATTCTTAATAAGTATGCAATTAGCTTGAATAATTTGACAATACAAACACTCACAAATTCAAAAAAAAAGAAACAGATTTAGCCTAGTTCTTTAAAATCTTATAAATTTGGATTCAACAAAGGTATGATGCAAAACACTTTTTTTGTTCCTCATTTGAGCAGAAGATCTATTGTTTACAAAAAGATTATAAAAGGTCATCAAAGCTCTGTGCCTCTTTGGAGGAGGAAGGAATAGGGAGGTTCTTCAAAATATCTTCCCAGGGTAATCTATTATTACTGCTCTTGATACATTCCTCAGTTTTATTCACCCAGCCCAACTGCTCTTCTAGATAGCAAATGGCCCCTAAACAATAACTTATTTCAACATTATGTAGCCTATCCTAGCCCCTGGCCCATATTTACCAATTGGCCTACATTGGGGTGCAAAATCTCTGGGGGCACAATAAATTATCACTAAGAAACATTTTTCTTAACAAAAACTGGATTGATGTGATTTATTGGCAAAGTGCCAGGTGCACTCTGCTGCCTATTCACAGAAAAGTGATTTTCAAGCAACACGGGAATTCCATGGTGATCCATGAACTGCCAGACAGCAAGAATGGTAGCTGAGTTCAAGGATTTCCCTGAAAATCTTGGAAAAAGGGAGCAGCAAAAATGCTTAGGCCTAGAAGTGTCAAAGTTTTAAGATACTTCTCCCTAGCCCACAAATTGAGCATCTTATTTAGAAAACTGACCTAGGGTAAAAGACCTCTTTATGGGGAAGACCACTTTTCTTTAGCATTCTGGAAAAATTAAGATTGGTTTTTGGACAACCCTATTTTACTACAGCATAATGCAATGTGAGGGTAGTAACAAGAGCCCTGCCATCTTGGTCAAATTTTTACCAATAATTTGTCAGCATAAATTAAAAATGTGGTATCTGTTTTGACAAGCAATTGAAAAGAAAAAATAGATGTAATATTTCTGATTCATAGAATAAATATTAAGCAATAAAAGTTACATTTTTCAAATAATAAAAAAATCAGCTTTCTGTAAATCAAACTGAAACCCTAAAAGGATATATAATCAAAATAGGATAACTGGTATTTAAAAAAAAAGGTCCTTGTAGGTAAGTTAATAAAATAATAATTTTAATTGTTTGATCTTAAATAATTTTAATACTAACCATATTGATGAATAGCTTAGATTCTTAGCTTTTCATTGATAAAGAAAAAAAAAATAACTAGATAGGTTCATATCTAGCTATTCTTCTCAATTTCTCTTTGGTAACAAGATGTGAGGGTTTTAGTTTCACATGATTTTACTCAATTGGATACTATTTTTTTTTACCCTAGGTTAGTTTGCTTTTCAAAACATTCTATGCATGGCTATAATGTCACTCATAGTAGCAATCTAGTTGAAAGGGAAATTGTATTGTCTATGCTTAGTTGGAGATTTTTGTGTCTCATAGCCTATAGCCTAGACTTATAGACATAGCCTATAGACTTGGTAAATTTGTAGTGGACCTTATAATTTAGTTGAGATGAAAGTGAAAACATCATTTGTTGCCTTTTTTATGCTCTTTCATAATTCAATAATTGCTTCTGTGGCTAATTGCATCTTGAGCCCATAAAGGGGCCCCAAAGGTATTTCACTTTTTTAACCACACACAGAAGTTATTAAAATTAGTTAAGTTATTGAAAAGTGATTAAAAACATATCACTAGTTTATAAATAGGTTATTCAAGACTAAAATATTCCAAAAATACTTATTTATAACAATTCAAACATCATTTATTAGGCAACTCAAATATAAACAGCTTTCCTACTGTTTTAAGTTTTTTGAATCCCATCAACAAAAATATTACTGAATGTCGCAATTTGAAACTGTTTGCTGTTGACAATTCAGGGTTCAGGACAATTAAGGGTGCAAGGTGCAATTAGGGTAAATATCTAGGTGGTGCAATAATTTAGCTAGGATGAAAGTGAAAACATCATTTGATGCCTTTTTTTATGCTCTTTCACAATTCAATAATTGGTTCTGGGGCTAATTAAATCTTGAGCCTTTAAAGCGGCCCCAAAGGTATTTTATATGAATTATCAAAGAGCATAAAAAAGCATCAAATGATGTTTTCACTTTCATCCTAGCTAAATTATATGGCAAACTGCAAATTTACCATGGAATTTACCTGCCCCTACCCCCCTAATGTGCAAATATATACCCTGAATTGTCAACAGGAAAGTTTTGAATTACAAAATTCATTGCTATTTCTGTCAACAAAATTTGAAAAACTTGAAACAGTAGGAAAATGGTTTATATTTGAGTTGCCTAATATACAAGGTTTGAATTCTTATAAATAAATATTTTTGGGGGGCCTTTGGTAAATATTTACCAAATCATATTATTGACTTACAAACAAAGTAAGCCTAAACATACCACTTGATGCCTTTTTGAATTTAGGGTATATATTTGCATATTAGGGGGGGGGGGGTAGATTTTTTTTCTGATGTAAATGGGAGGTAAGTTTAAATTTTACCCCCACCCCCCTAACATACAAAAATATACCCTGAATTGGTATTAATAGGGGTGGGGTAAAATCCATTTCTGACAAAAATGATTATTATATTTGGAAAGAGCATAAAAAAGACATCAAGTGGTATATTCACTTTATTTGTAAGTCAATCATATGATTTGGTAAAAATTTACCGGGCCTTTTTGGGGGGATAACTTTGAGGGCCCTTTAATGGCTCATGATACAACTAGCCCCAGAAGCAATTCTTGAATTATGAAAGAGCATAAAAAGGCATTAAATGATGTTTTCTCTTTCATCCTGGCTAAGTTATTACACCACCTAGATATTTAGTCTATCACAATTAGCCTCAGAAGCAATTATTGAATTATGAAAGAGCACAAAAAAGGCATGAAGTGATGTTTCAGTTTCATCTTAGATAATTTATAAGACCCACTGAAAATTTACCGTAGGCTCTTTTCTGTTAGCAATCTGATGACATCTTGTTGAAAAGGGTTACCTACATATGACAACATAGAAAAATATTTCTTTATCTCTGAGCAATAGAAAATTGTCATTTAGTCTCATATAGAATGCAGTATAAAGTCAAACAGAAGATAATATCTTGCTTTCTCCTATTATATAGAATGATAAAAAGTCATACAGATGACTTTATGCCTCATTCTTTTATAGAGCAAACATAAATAAAGTCATACAAATGACTTTTTATACCTCAAGCTATTATAGAGCCAGCAAAAATAAAGCCATACAGATGACTTTTTATATCTTACACTATTATAGAGCAAACATGAATAAAGTAATGTAGATGACATTTTATACCTTGTACTATTATATAGCAAACATAACAAAGTCCTACAGATAACTTGGTATTTTTATATTAAATGCACTCTTTTATATATGTCAAACTGGAGATACAACAGAAAACCCATTTTGTATGGGTTAATTCAAGACACTTCTATGCAGTAATTAATGCTTAGCATGGCTTCCAATGTGTTGACAATATTTAAACTGTTGTTTTTGGGGGGTTTAGGGGGAGAAAAAGGTACCTAGGTTAGGTTACATATTTAATATATGCTATACTTTACAAATGACTTTTTATACCTTGTATGTTTGTAATTATATATTTCTATTTCTAGAGAAATGATGAAGAATGATACAAAATCTTCTGTATGACTTTTTAACATCAAATTATTGTTGAGAAGTACAAATAAAGTTATACAGAAGACATTTTGGTTTTCTTATTTAATATATGATCCACTAAGGTGTCATACAGAAGAAATTATATTACCCCCCTGATACATAGAGAAAACAACAAGAATCATATGTAAGAATTTATTCATGTTTGCTCTATAGTAATATGTGGAATAAAAAGTCATCTGTAAGACATTATTTAAGTTTGCTCTATAATAGCAGGAGGCATACAAAGTCATCTGTATGACTTTATTTATGTTTACTCTATAATAGCAGGAGGTATATAAAAGCATTTGTAAGAATTTATTCATGTTTGCTCTATAATAACAGGAGGCATAAAAAGTCATCTGTATGACTTTATTCATAATGCTTTATAGTAGAATTATATATTAAAAAGTCATCTATATGACATTATTTAGGCTACTCTATAAATGACATCATGTAGGCCTAGGCTATAAAAAGCCATCCGCATGACTTTTTGTTGTTCTCTATGTACTAGCAGGAGGCATTAAAAGTCATCTGTATGACTTTATTTATTTTTGCTCTATAATAGCAGGAGACATAAAAAGTCATCTGTATGACTTTATTCATTATGCTTTATAGTATAATGATATATTAAAAAGTCATCTGTATAAATTTATTTAGGCTGCTCTATATATGAAATCATGTAGGCCTAGGCTATGAAAAGCCATCTGTATGACTTTTTGTTGTTTTCTCTAGGTATCAGTAGGGTAGGCTGATATAATTTTTTCTGTATGACATTTTAGTGGATCATATATGAAATAAGAAAACCAAAAAGTCTTCTGTATAACTTTATTCATACTTCTCTATAATAATTTGATGTTTAAAAAGTCATAGGGTAAAAGACCTCTTTTTGGGGAAGACCACTTTTCTTTGGCATTTTGGAAAAATAGCAATGGGTTTTTGGACTGCCTCTTTTTAACTACAGTATGACACAATGCAAGTGTAGACCCAATCATCTCTCACTAGGCTAGAGCTGGCCCAGTGGGAGTAATTTGTCATCATAAATCCAATGTGTGGTCTCTGTTTTGACAAGCAAGTGAAATGAAAAAAAATATAGGGTAAGACACCCAGTAGTCAGACACTTTAATCACTTTGAAAACTTTTTGACATTTAAACTACTCTAATTACTGTATTATACCACCTAGAAACTTAATTTTTGTATCAAAAAATCTCTTAAGAATTTCTGAACAAGTAGGTTACTAATTCAAATAGTTTCACTTGTACAGCGCCTCCTATTTTTGAATTTACTAACAAGTGACAATTCTGCCTAAACTCAGACATACAAATGGCTCATTGTAAATAGTGAGTAAAATAGTATAAAAGATTATGTCGGAGAATAGGCAGGTGGCCAACTACTGGGTGTTTTACCCTATTTAATATTTGTGATTTATAGAATAAAAATCAAGAAATAAAAGTTATAATTTTAGAATCAGAAGACAATCAGCTTTCTATTAATATGTGAATAATACTGAAACACTAAAAAGATATTTACATCAAAATAGGATAATTGGTATTTCCAAAAAGAGTTCTTTCTAGGTAAGTCAATAAACTAATCATTTTCAGTGAATGATCTTAAATAATTTTAATAATTTTAATGTTGCTACATAGCTTGGATTTTTAGCTATTCATTGGCCTATACAAACCTTTTCAACTCTAATTTGATAACAACATATGAGGTCTTAAGTTTTACATAATTTTGTTCAATTGGATACTGGTCTTTTACCCTACAGAAGACTTTATATCATTCTCCATGTTTAAAGGAAACACAACATTGTCTTTTGTTTAACTTTATAGTACTTTCTATATAAATTAAACGACAATATTTGTTGCTTAGAGTATAAAGAACCAATGACTTTAATAGTCAAACATTGCTCACCCTGTTGAAAATAGGTGCCCCCAATGTCTATCACAGAATTTCTTAAATCTCTCATTCACACATCTTAACTATTTTTCAAATAAACAAAAACCTCATCACCAAGAATTGTATTAGCCTACGGTAAGACAAAGAACCAAACTCACAAACAGTAAAAATACTACATTAATATACATGACAGACTTCTCTTTATTTGAACTTGTCATCAATTTCTGGCAGTGTTGCCGAAAAGTGAAATAAATGACAAGCCCGAGCGGCCGAGCCTTTCAAAAATACACCAAAGTATGCCCCAGCCTTTGAAAACCAAGACTGCCATCGCGGTCAGTTTATAAAGTGCTAAAATTGCTCAAATTTATGTGTTTCACAAAAATTTTCGGTGCTCAAGTCAAAAATAAATTGCGCGTGGCCCGATTTGTGTAGTTGGATTAGTTTTAGATCAGCTTTTTGTCCTGTTATTTCAAACTTAGCACCGATCTTTTGAAACAAACACGGCAAAAAGGTAGTCCTGGTTAAATCAAACTTCACACAAATTTTTCAAAACAAATACAGAAAAATGCAGTCCAAAATTGTTTTAATTCCTTAACCTTTTTCAAAATCCTCATCATTTCGTCCATGGCAAAATTAAAAATTGTATTATTACGAAAGTGTTACAAATTGAAGCACGTGCTACAGTGCTACACATGATGAAATAGTGCTAAAATAGTTATTTCGTGCTAAAGTCAGTAAAATTTTTGCCCCTAATCTAATTCTTCTTTTACCTTGCTTGCTTACCCTTGGTTCATCCTGCTCCGCATTTACGGAAGAACAACCATTTTGCATGGTTTGCCAAAATTCATCTGTTTTTAGCTGCAGGTTTATGCGTCATAATGGTTAAATAGCTGTGAACTCTTTTTATTTACTTTTAGAACTTCATATAGCTTATTCCTATGGATATACTGGTCTATACTAGTAACAACCACAAGCCGAAGACATACAATATCGTTGGTTTATTATCGCAAAAATTGTTTTGGTACAGTTGCAGTACAATATTTAAAGATAACTATATAATTAAAGTAAGGTTTGAAAGAGAAACGTGAGAACGGGGTTAATACAAAAGCCTTCATAATCCCAAGATAAAATGACACGGGCAGTTAAAGACCGATCATTAAGAAAAAGAAGGAAAGGGCAGGGCAGGGCTAACCAAGAGTACGCTTACGACAAATCAAAACGTTTTTTTTTTATTGTTCAAGTAAAATACCAAAAACAAAAAAGAAAGGCACTTAGATCCATAAGGCACTAAGGGATTTGGAACTCCAATTAGGACAGGATAATATCTACATTGACTAGATCAGTTGTTTGGTCAGTTTCTTCAACTTCACAAACCTCATAAATATCACTATTGAAAAGCAGCATACGCTTTGTGGGCTCAAACATCAAGCAACAAAAGCCACATGCAGACAAATCCAGCCTGAACACAAGTATTGAGTTAAACATGGGCAAGAGCATACGGTTTCAGAGCTTGCTCTTATCGATTATCAACTAAACAGGGTTATTGCCCACCTGGCTAACTCGTGAAAAGAAGATGCCCCAACAGCATCAAGATAATGTAGGACAGCTATCCAAAACTGAAAGGAGTCTTTGGGGATTGTTTTACACACATAAACGACCAATTAACGTCCAACAGTTTCCTCCACTGATTCTCCAAGGCACTGAGATCAATGGTAGCAACAATTCTCATTGGTAAGTCGTCTAACTGGAGTCAAAACTAAGACAAGCAAATCACAGAAGATACAAATTTCGGTTTGAGGTAGAAATTCAGAGCAGGAGGAATTTTTTTTAGCAGCGCTTTAGCCGCAGTTTTCAGGAACACCAAACACTGTATTTTGATCTCGCCCTTCTGTGTGTCTGAAACTTTAGATTTTGCCAGTTCAATCAGGAACTTATGTTCGTAATCAGCTTGATCTGGCGGCCAACAATTGATTTCGAACTCCATGTTAATTGTCACAGACATTGCTGATGAGCAGAGTATCCTATGCAGGAGATTTAGAATCAAACCCTGCAGCTGTTCAAAAAGACAAAATTGGTCAGCGTTTTTTCAGAGTTAGAACAGGAAAACAAATCTTTAAGTGATGAATCCAGGTCAAAAACATACTCTGGGAAGGCATTGCCATTTTACTATGTTAAACCCCTTCTTATTTCTAAGTCTTGGAAATTATACAATATAACATTATATCTTAATTTTGAGTTTCTTTTTGTCTGGTTTTAGTTTGAAAATACACCTCCTGTTATTAGAGTAGAATTTAAGCTATCAAAGGTTTATTCATAAATTTAGGAAATGTAAATCCAGATCTCTGAAATTTCACAAATTTGGATTGAGCAAAGCTGTAAGGCAGAAAAAACTTTTCTTTTACTTTTTTTAAGCAGAAGATCTATTCTGCAAGGTTTCACTTTTATAAAACCAAAATTTTTCAAAGGTCATCTAAGGTCGGTGCCCTTTATAGAGAAAAGGAGTAGAGATGGGCTAGCTACTTCAAAATATCTTCCCAGGACACACTTTAGTCTGTAAACCCATCCCAGAAAGTTTCTTTTTCGTAACCTAACCCCTTCCCAAGATAGAAAAAGTAGCTTGTCTTGAATTTTACCATATATAATTCAGACTATATATTTGCACATTATGGGGAGGGAGGGGTAAAGTATAATAAACTTGCAGTTAAAAAGTGTCAATAACTATAGTTTAGAGAAGGACATGTAGAGAAGAAAACATGTTAAGAAAACAATTTCTAATATACAGAATAATTGTAACTAACATATATCGCACGCATACCAGGTATACTTTAGTCCTAACTCCCTCTCTTAACGTGCAAATATATAGCCCAAATTATATATTTTGAATGCATTCTGCCACCCATAACTTGTTTTTCTGGTTCTTGTTTTGTCACAGTTGATTAAATTTACAAGTTAGTTTTGTCACTGGAAGAGTTTCAGCTATGTATTTGAACATTCAGGGGGAGGGCATGGGAGAAATGTATAGCAGGGCTACAAGCAAGATATAAGCAACAATTATTTCTATATATTATCAAGTATGGATTGTTATCTGAACATGTTTCCTTCTCTAGGTATGTACCATTACAACTAGGCTAATCTGCATATTACAAAGTATAAATTGTTTTCTTAATATGATATTTTCAGAGTAGCCACAATTCTAGACTTAGCCTAGCTTAGGCCACAAAAAGGTTGGGCCAGGGGATCTGTCAAATATATAAGAAAAGGACAGATCTGCTAAAATCCAAGTTTTGCCTTAATCTGAGCAGCAATGAAATTCCTTATAGCAATTAGAATAAGAAACTTCACAAGTATTTTCTCAAAATTTAGAACCATTCTGCTTGCATCCTAACCTAAGACCTAAAACTCAGAGCAATCTTGGCCATGTGGAAATAAATTCTCTAGATGGAAAGCGATGCAGAATAGAAACCGCTATATGTGTTAAAGGAGGGCTCTTGTCGCTTTGTTGTATAGCCACGGCTGAGCCACAGTGATTTTGAAATTTTTGTATGGTTCCAAACTTACAGTCAAAATATGCCCAATATAACCTCATTAAAAAAAAAAAGCCCACGATCCCGCCCCTTCCAACTTCAAAATGCAGCCCGCCCCTGCGACTAAAACAAGCCCGCGGGGTGGAAAACAAGCCCATTTGGCAACACTGAATTCACCCTGCATCAAGATTATCAAAGCCGCGTTTTCAGGCTCAGCGGGTTCGAACACGGGCAGTTCTCGTCTAGTTTCAAGTTTCTCGTCTACTTTCGTCTAGTTTCAGCGGGTTCGAAGTTTTAACCCCGTGTTTCATGCACTAGATGCACTGATGCACTAAACGAGAACAACCCGTGTTTGAAGACCGGTTGTTCGCGTTTCAGCGGGTTCAAAGACGGGTTGTTCTTGTCTAGTGCATCAAGCGTTGTGCATCAGCGCACATCAGTGCATCAAACACGGGGTTGAAACTTCGAACCCACTGAAACTAGAAGAAAAACTAGAAACTTGAAACTAGACGAGAACAACCCGTGTTCGAACCTGCTGAGCCTGAAAACGCTGCTCAAGAATCCAAACTCTATACATGGCAATGGTCCAAATCCAATAAAAGTCGCAAGAATGTGATATGATTCTTTTTGCAACCAAAACACAGAAAATGAAGAAAAATGGGTTTGAGAAAAACAGAAACGGCAAAACTGATAAGAAAAAAACGGAACATAAACAAAAACGGTAATAAACAAACGGCTACCTGTTCTCTGTTTTTTTTTTTTTTCGTTAAAAATAAAACAGACCAGAATACGGAGAAAACGCTGGAAAAAAAATGGAAACGGAAACGCTGCCGATCCCTACTATGAAGCATGTGCGCTCCGTAAGGTGGATGAAGATTCACTAGATTTTTTCCAGAGAAATTGCCCACGGATTGTTTTGGGTGCTGGGCTGACTAATCGTATTTCAAACAATAAATTTTACGAAAAATGTGGTGCAATCCCGCTTTCTAGGGCTATAATGAAAGAAAGGTTGACATGGCTATGGCACGTTCTATGGATGAAGGATGACAGAGATCCGAAGATTGTCCTTTTTGGCCAACCGTCTAGGGCTAAACGGAAAGCAGGCCGTCTTCGTCTGGGGTGGGAGGATGTCATAAAGAAATATTTAAAGGAAATAGGAATTCTTGGGAGAGTGTAAAGAGGGAGGATTTGAATAGATTGAGATTGAGAAGGAGCGTGCATAGCTGTGTCGGCTTCAGGCGGCTTGGTGCTGTGGTGAGTTAATAGTAGTAGTAGTAATAGTGTGGGCTGTGTTTTTCCAAATAATTTGCAGACTAATGTACGACCGATTGGTAATTGGACTTCTGGTACCTGTCAGCAAGGACTTTTGCCTTATTTACTGGAAATTTTTTCCAGTTGATTCTCCTAGCCGACCATTCTGTTAATGAAATCCTGTACTTAGGCTATGGGGGCATTTGCGTCTAATTTTTCAAAAAAAGTGGCTATTTTTGCTATTGCTATAACTTTGTGGACTGTTGCCTCTGTTCTCTTTATCTCTCTAGAATCTTCTAGATCCTCATTTCTGCTGAAACACTTCCTTACTTTTTTCTTTTCCTTTACTGTAACTTTTGAGGTACTACTCCACCATATCTTTGGTTTCTTAAAGTAAGGTCTTAAAGGTGGTTGTTTCCATTGCAACTGAGCCACCGTGTAACTGAACCCCAAAAAACTGAACCACTGTAACTGATCCACAGTGCAAGTGAACAACTGCGTAGCTGAACCACTCAACTGAACCACCGTGCAACTGAACCCCCATTTAACTGAACCCTCGTGTAACTGAACCCTTGTGCAACTGAACCCCATTTAACTGAGCCCTCTCGCAACTCAACCCCATTTAACTGAACCCCCGTGTAACTGACCCCCTGTGCAACTGAACCACCGTGCAACTGAACCACCATGCAACTTAACCACCTTGCAACTGAACCACCTTGCAACTGAGCCCTCGTATAACTGAACTCTCATGCAACTCAACCACCGTACTTAGATTGGGTAAAACACAAATTAGAATCTTTACATGTTCAGCCTTCTTGGAATTGTTTGCTTTTTAAAGTCTTAATATAAATGACTGTCAAGATGATTAATAATAAAGCTCTGTTTTGTCATCACAAAAACAAAGAAAATCGTACGTCACATACTCTTAGAGTCAGATTTATTTATCCTTTTGTTTATGTCTGCGAATGGGGGTTTCCTTCGCCCTGTCACTGTCTACGGATCTAGGCGTTTATCCCTCCCCCTATCCCATGGAAACCCCCCCCCCCCTGTAAAATACTACCTCGCGGAAAATATGGTTTTCCAAATTGGAATATTTTATTTGGGTTCTGTGATTTTTTACTTTAGCTGAGAAGTGCTATGAAAAGTGGAAAAGAGGAATTTATGTGTAAGTCTTGTCCCTCCCTCCCTCAGTGCAAAAATGTTCTTCTGATGGAAAATCCTCCAGAAACTCTCCCCCCTTCAGGAAACTCTTTCGCGAAAAATGTCCGTATGTTTCCCAATAACAAACGATATCTGTAAGCAATGGACAAATTACAAAACTTAAAAAGATGCGTCAACTTCTGCAATGGGGTTCTCTGATTGTTTTGTAGCTAGGGAGAGAGAAGGAGATACCTCAATGGGTGCATTTTAATGTCAAAACGTCTCAACTCTCATTGAGCCATCGGATAAAGACAGAATTAGCTCTAGGGTATGGACGAGAGGAGGATGGAGGTAGAAATTAGTTATAACCCCTAAGCATTTCTAGTCTTTTTTCTAACTCGAAAGTAATTGGATAACAACCAACCGCAAGGGGTAGTTTTTGGGGGGAGATGTTTCACGGGGAGCTATTTTCAAGGGGAGGGGTATTTTCCACGAGGTGGTAATTTCCCGGAGGTATTTTCCACAGGAGGTGTTGTCCCCTGGGGGTGGGGGGGGGGGCTGGTTGCCCTTCAATCAGTTTTGACTTTTAAAAAGGGCACTAAAATTTTCAATTTCCAATCGAACAATATAACATGATTAACAAAAACCCCACGTTCTTCGGGGCAAGGGCTGTAGGTTATTGCATGTTACCCATTGTTAAAATTTAAGGATTTTATAGAAGGGATGGTCGTACAAACTTTGGAGAAGACTCATTCGATCGGAAATTGAAATTTCAAGTTCATTTTTGAAGAATCAAAGGTAGTCAGAGGACAATCAGCCTCTCTCTCCTAACCGCCATTTTTCCCCCAAATGCATCCGATCAAAATTAAAAAAAAAAAAATTTCTCAAAATAGTCTAAAGGTCAATAACCATACATCTGGGGTTAAAAACCCCACCAGCAGCTCCTGGAGTAAGGCTTGTAAGTTAAGCTAGTTACTCAATGATAACAGGTAAGGTTTTTATGGGAAAGATTTTTTTTTGTATGAACTTGGGGGGGGGGGGGAGGATGTGTATTCGATTGGAAATATTTGATTGGGTGGGGGTTGAAGGGCTTCCAACCCCACTCTCTTTTCGTCCAAATACATACGATTGACCATTTTATTTAAGACAGATCAAAGGTTAAATAACTATGCCTCCCGGGTTCACAACCCCCAGCCCCTGGTGCAAGGTCTGTAAGTTATACTTGTTGCCTATTGTTAATGACACAAGGTGCGTATTTCTATCAAGAAAAGAGGGTATGTTTATTGTTTAAAAAAATAGAGTTGTGAGAAAGTCAAACTTTAGCGTAAAGAGCGAGGCGTTGAGGAGGGGACAGCCCCTTTCATATACGGAATAATTTCAGTTCGTTTTAAGTTTTAATGTCCTTCCTTACTTTCAGTTAAAAAAACTTTTTTTTTTAATCTAATTTTGAATATTTTTGAATTAATGCAGGTTTCGATTTTGGCTCACCGTACATGAATAACTAAAACAGAATTTGTATATTAATTTTACTTTTTATTTGGTTAAATGGCTTTCTCGAAACTTGTTTAATTTTATTTACGAATGTTTTTATTAGTAATAAATATACCTAAATTACGAATTAAGTAACGTAACGAACTTCTATATTCATATATTTTTAATACATATATTAGGGGGTTCGCCCCCTAGTAAATACCTTAGTCTTTAAGCTAAAGTTCGAAGTTTGTTTCGATTCTTTAAAAATAACCGCATAATCACATAGGTCGATAATCAGAATAAATAACTCTTATGAAAGTACTTAAAAATCTTTGGCTTCAAGAATGAGATATTGAATAGCGGGTGAAACCAATCATAGACGTAATATTTTCTGTTCGTTTTAAGTTTTGATGTTGCTGCTTACTCTCAGTTGAAAAGCTTATTTCTTTATTTAATTTCTGTTTTTTTTTAAACAATGATGGGAAATACGGCGTCCCCTTCATATCAATGTCCCTTCCCCCTTGCAAACTTCCTTCATGGATAGATCCTCCCACATAACCCCCGACCCATCCCCACCCCCACTACCAGAAAAAATACCCCCGGAAAACGTCTGTATACTTCCCAATAACCACTACTATATGTTAACCACAGTTTATAGAATTAGTTTATATAATCAATTTACTAATTATATAAACTGTGATGTTAACATTGGGTAAATTTCATAACTTTCAGCCCTCCTTCCGGGAACTTCGGGGGATTAAGTCATCCTAAAAGACATAGTTATCATATTTTCGAGCATGCTGAACAAAATGGCTATCTCAAAATTTTGATCGGGTGATTTTGGGGAAAAAATGAGCGTGGGAGGGGGCCTAGTTGCTCTCCATTGATTTGTTCACTTAAAAAGGGCACTAGAAATTTAATTTCCGTTCCAATGAGCCCTCCCACGATATTCTAGGACCACTGGGTCGATACGATCACCCCTGGAAAAAAAAATAAAAATAAATAAACACGCATCCGTGATCTTTCTTCTGGCAAAAAATGCAAAATTCCACATTTTTGTAAATAAGAGTTTGAAACCTCTACAGTAGGGTTCTTTGATACGCTGAATATGATGGTGTGATTTTCATTAAGGTTTTATAACTTTTAGGGAATCTTTCCCCTTTTTTTCAAAAATCAGCGTAACTTTTAATGGGTAGGACTAAACTTGAGGAAACTTATATATTTGAAATCAGCATTAAAATCTGATTCTTTTGATGTATCTATTGGTATTAAAATCCCGCTTTCTAAAGGTGTGATTTTCTGATGAGGTTTGAATCTGATGGTGTGATTTTCAATTAAAGTTCTAACAACCCCTATAGGGGTTGTTTTCCCCTTTTTTCGAAATAAGACAAATTTTCTCAGGCGCATAACTTTTGATGGGTAAGACTAAATTTAATGAAACTTATATATTTGAAATCAGCATAAAAGTCTGATTCCATTGATGTATTTATTGGTATCAAAATTACAGCTTTTAGAGTTTTGGTTACTATTGAGCCGGGTCACTTCTTACTTACAGTTCGTTACCACGAACTGTTTGAAAAAAAGCATGGGGCATTAAAGTCAAACCTTAGAGAAATGTCAAGAAGAATGTCAAACGCAATCACAATATTTTCGTTTATCGGTTGTGAAAAGGAAATACCAGCAATATCTACAATGGCTGGGGGTATCAACCATCTTATCGTTTGGAAAATGTTTAAGAGCATCAAACAGTTCGTGGTAACGAACTGTAAGTCTGGAGCGACCCGGCTCAATGGTAACCGAAACTCTAAAAAACGTTTTTATACCAATAGATATATAAAAAGAATTGGCTTTTTATGCTGATTTCAAATATATAAGTTTCATTAAGTTTAGTATTGCTCATCAAAGGTTACGAGCCTGAAAATTTTTTCCTGATTTTTGAAAAAAAGGGGAAAAAGCACCCAAAAGTTAAGTAATCTCAATGGAAATCACACAATCAGATTCAACGTATCAGAGAACCCTACTGCATAGGTTTCAAGCTCCTATCTTCAAAATGTGGAATTTTGTATTTTATGCCAGAATAAAGATCATGGATGTGTGTTTGTTTGTTTGCTGTTTTTTTTTTTTTTTTTTATAGGGGTGATTGTATCTACTCAGTGATCCTAGAATACTGGGAGAGTGCTCATTCGAACGGAAATTAACAGTTCTAGTGCCCTTTTAAAGTGATCAAAAAGAAATTGGAGGGCAACTAGGCCCCCTCTGCCCCTTTTTCCCCAAAATCGTCCGATCAAAATTTTGAGATAGCCATTTTGTTCATCACAGTTGAAAGGCTCAATAACTATTTCTTTTGGTATAACATGAACCCCCAGAGCCCCAGGGGAAAGGTCTTTAAGTTATAAAATTTTCCCATTGTTTGCGCATAGTATTTGTTATTGGGATGTAGGCATACATTTTGGGGTGGGGGTGGGGAAAACATTTTATGGAATCTATGGAAAGGGAAGTTTCCAGGGAGTGAATTTGTCAGGAGAAATTATACACTGAGGGAATTTGCCAGAATTCTTATACAAAATTCTTTATATATGTCTTGCTTTCTCTTTTCCGTCTCAATTTTACGTGCAGAGTGGTTAAGAGTAATTGTCCGGGGTAAATTTTCAGCGGGATTGAATTGTCTAGAGGATATTTATGTGGAGGTGGGGCCAGATTTCCTGGGACTATTTGAAAAACGATCAAAAATTAAATGTAAAAAGTTTTTTCAACTGAAAGTAAGGAGCTATATTAAAGCTTAAAACAAATAAAAATTATTACGTATATAAGGGTGGCTGCCCCTCCTCAACACCTCGCTGTTTACGCTAAAGTCTGAATTTTGTCCCAATTCTGTAATAATAAGTCCTGAGACACAAGGGCCGTTTAATTAGAACAATAAGACGCTTTTTAAAAGTACTAAAAAACTTTAGCGTAAAGAGCGAGGTGTTGAGGAGGGGGCAGCCTCCTTTATATACGTAATGATTTCTGTTCATTTTAAGTTTTAATGTTGATCCTTACTTTCATTTAAAAAAAAACTTGTTTTTTTTTATTTACTCTTCCACTAAATCAAGAGGTGCTTTGTGCATCCCGTTTTACAAGACGACGTATCTGCAATGTGTTGAGAACAGCTAAGGGTACAAACCCGAGGGTATGAAGTTTAAACTTCCTTGGCATGTTGGAGGAATGTTGAAAAAAAGTATGGAGTGCAACCACTCCCCCTCCCATATCCTTTTTAGCTACAATCTCCTCTGAAACATCTGATCGAAATTCGTTCACAAAGATTAAAAGGTTAACCGTTCACAAAATCTAGATTCAGAAAGGTTAAATATTTTGAACACATGTGTTTATTACCTAAGGTCTAGTAAGGTTTGACTCATCTGATAAAAAAAGAGATAAAGATTATCTTTAATGGTTTGTGACATCAGATATTTTTTTTTTTTTTTTTTTGCAAAAATAAAATAAAAATTTTTTATGAATGATCTTGACAGACGTTTATATCATGAATTTAAGAAACAAGCAATTTCAACAAAGTTGAACATGCAAAAATTCTAATTTGTGTTTTACCCAATGAAATTGCCTCATATTTTTAGAATGCTGAAAAACTGAGTTCAATGGTTCAGTTGCACGATGGTTCAATTACACGAGGGTTCATTTGCACGGTGGTTCAGTTCCACAATGGTTTAGTTGCACGGTGGTTCAGTTGCATGATGGCTCAGTTGCAAGGTGGTTCAATTGCACGGTTTTTCAGTTGCACGGGGGTTCAGTTACACGGAGGTTCGGTTAAATGGGGTTGAGATGCACGAGGGTTTATTTTCACAAGGGTTTAGTTAAACGGGGTTCAGTTGCCTGGTGGTTCAGTTACATGAGGGTCCAGTTGCACAGGGGTTCGTTTATACAGGGGTTTAGTTGCACGGTGGTTCAGTTACACGCACACCATTACTTTTAACTTTTATAGAAGGCACGTAGATATATTTATATAAAATCAATTATTTAATACATTATAAAAACCACGTAGATATAGTTATATAAAATGCAGTAATTTTTTTAGGGTTTCACCGATTTAGAGCCGGGTCGACAATAGAAGATGACGCCAGGACGTATTTGCAAGGGCCAAGGCTCCAACAAGTGGAGCTATACAAAAATAGCCAACGAAGGTGGTTCTTCTGGTTAGTAGTTATTTAGACACTAGGAGCTGTAATTAACCTCGGGGTAAAACACTTCTTTCTTCTTCTGCCTCATTTTGCACGGTGTCCTTAAATTTAAGAAAAAAAATACTTCACTATCATTCATTAATGAGGTACCTTGCCTTTGTGTTTATCTTACCCCTGATATCTCAAGGTACCGATGTAGAGCCGGGTCGACTCTGACTGTGCTGATAGAGTCACAATACTAACATCCATTCGAAGCCAAACAGCCACCGATACCAGGACTCGAACCCATGTCCTCACGGACGAAGGATTTCAAATCTAGGGTACTATTTACTCCGCCAGAAGGGCTAATTACTTAGAGTAGAGTAATTAAAATCAAAGTAACGAAATCAATGTAATTAAATTTAATGTGATTCAAATTCTGCAAATCAAAATGATTCTTTGTAAAAATCTTCTTCTTTGATTTTATCCATGAATATTAAAAGTCAGTAAGGAAAAAATGATAACCCGTATATACGTACATATGTTGATGATCCAAGGCCATATCCAGGGGGGTCATGGGGTTTGATCCTTCCTGAAATGTTTGACCAACTCGTAAAAATGTAACAAAAATGAATATAAACAAATTTTGGTACTTGTGCATTATACGGGCCTACCGCTATATACTACATAAGAAAACCAGACACGAAACCCACCAAACGGATATTTGCAATAGAGAAATGGAATGCAAAGCGTTGTTTTTATTGCGTTCACAATATTTAAACTGTTGCTTTTTGGGGTATAGGGGGGGGTACATAGGTTAGGTTAGCTTACGTATTTAATATAAGCTATGCTTTACCCCATCCCCCTTAATATGCAAATATATAGCCCAAATTTGTTTTCTAAACTATTATATATTCATCCTATTTTACTTTTTTGATAAGCATTAACCAAACTTGGCTCCTTTTGTGGGCCCGTATAATGCATAAGTACGCAAATTTCTTATGCATTTTTTCTAGCCCCCCCCCTTCCCCCAAAAAAAATTCTTTTGTAAAATCCCCTCAATAAAATATGGATACGGCCCTGTGATGATCTCGTACAAAAATTTGGCTGATCCTTGTTTTGCACTTTGTTCTTGTTCCAGAATTCAGGCTATCTTCCATATACACGTCCCTGATGACATCAAGTCTTTTGCATCGCATGAGCTGAGATGGAATACGCAGAATGAATACTTTGACTGTTTTATCACCAAAAGTTTTGGCTTCAGCGAAGGTCAACATGATGACTGCGCCGTCCAAAATCCACGGCAAACGAAATGGGGCTAAAATAAATATTGGTAACTTTGAACATGTTTCTATATCTTCAAGCAGCAGTGGAATAAAATGAGATTTTGGGCTCATTCGGAGTTTATCTTCGCTTGAGTGCGTGGGAGGAAACATCTGATTTTCGTGGGAGAAAAACTTTGTCAGGTCAGTAGATCTGATATAGGGATGAAACAAGTCCTTTTACCTAAATAATTTTGAATTTGAATTTTTGCGAAGTTTTTTGACGTTTAGACGACATTCTTATGATATAAGGATAAAAGCGAAACGGCCAGTGGAATTTTGATGCTTATTCAAAATACGTAAAAATCGTCAAATTTAATGGTACCCATCAGAAGTTATGAACCTAAAAAAATTTGCCAATTTTTGAAAAAGGGAGGAAACACCCCGGAAACATCAAGTTATTTTCATATAATAACTGCGTAAGATTCAGCATACCATAGAACCTTACTGTGGAGGTTTCAAGCTCCTATGCACAAAAATGGGGAACTTTGCATTTTTTGTTAGAAGAAAGATCACGGGTGCATGCTTATTTATTTACTTTTTTGTTTTGTTTTTTCCAAAGGGGGATCATATCAAACCAGTGATCGTAGAAGTTCGGGAGTGGGCTTGTTTGATCTTAAATCAATAGTTCTAGTGTCCTTTTTAAGTGACTAAAAATATTGGAGGGCAGCTAGCCCCCCTCCTGTGCTCATTTTTCCCCAAAGTCACCTAATCAAAATTTTTAGATAGCCATTTTGTTCAGCCTAGTTGAAATATATAACAAGTATGCCTTTGAGGATGACGTAACCCCCCACAGTCTCCAGGGGAAGGGCTGCAAGTTATGAACTTTGCCCATTGTTTACATATAGTATTAGTTATTGGGAAGTATACAGACGTTTTCAGAGGGGAGTTTTCCGGTGGGAATTCGGGGGGAGGGTTACTTGAGAGAATCATTCTATGGAGGAATTTTTAACGAGGGAAGGGAATTTTTCTTGGTGGGGGAGCCGGATTTCCCAGCATTACTTTAAAAACGAACAGAAATTATACAAAAAAAAAATTGTTTTTTTTTTCACTGAAGGAAAGAAGCAGCATTGAAACTTCAAACGAACAGAAATTACCTATATGAGGGGGATCACCCTCTCGTCAATGCTTCACTCTTTGCGCTAAAGTCTTTTTAGCACTTTTAAAAGAGCTATTTATTCTTTTTAAACGGCCTTTGTGATTCAAGAGTCATTCCTAAAGAATTCTGAATTCTTTATTTAACAATAAAATTCACAAACAAAAAACTACTTCAACATAATCTCCCCCATAAGGCTCCATGGTCGGGAAATAACAGGAGAGAAAAAAAAAATACTAACACAAAAGAATATAAAAAAAATCCAAAAGAATCCAGTCGCCCACCTTAATAATCCCCAGAATGACAAGTTTGGCGTAACGCACCAACTGAATTAAATATCCAACTCAATCCAGAGACATCAACTCCAGGGGAAACCAGAAAAAAACTGATGTACTAGCTAGAGATTCTATAACATAATTTTTGAATATACCAAACGAGTGGCAGCTCCGTGCAGACTCTGGGAGCTTGTTCCAGATCCTGTTGCAAGCTGTCAGAGGGTTGAAGTCAGACCTCACTTATCGAGTATGAAGAATTTGTAAATTGTCGGAAGTGAGGAGATGATAAGTCGACTGATCAGAAACAAAATATATATCAAACAGTTCGTGGTAAGGAACTGTAAGTAAGGAGTGACCCGGGTCAATAGTAGTAAGGGTGTATAAGATTTCACCAGTGATTGCGTAATATGCCTTACCACGGGTCAGTCACCTATTACTACGAACGGTACTTGCCTTAGCAGACGGGTTTTTCTGAGGTAACAGCCATTTTTTTGGGGTCAAACGGTGAGAGAGCGGTGGTTAGTCTATATACAGTAACTTGATTAGTTGTTTTTTTTTGTTTTTTTTTTTAACTTGGTAATGTATAATGCACTCAACCATGTTTTGAGAGTTTGATTACATGTCTTACCAGACGGGTTTCTAAGGTGAGATCCATTTTTTTGGGGTCCAACAGAGAGAGAGCGGTGGTTACTCCATATACTTTAACTTTAATAGTAGGTTTTTTTTAAAAAAAAAACTTGACGACGTATGATGTACTAAAGCAAAAACCCTATAAATGTTCATACACTACATTCAAATTTTCATTATGTTTTAACACATTGATTATAGTACATTACATATTATTAATTTTTAAAACAATGGACTCGTCAATTTTAAATGTGATTACAATTTAATTCTTTATTTCCAAAAAAAAAATAAAAAAAACGTTTTACTTGTAAATTCAAATTTCAGTGGGGACTTACCCCCTGACAGAAAACCATCAACAATTATGAGGCGAGTCAAAATACGTACCTAGGGGTCAAAATACAAATTAAACATACACACAACAGATGAACTTGACCAAGACCTCAATTTCAAAGCATATTAGAGGCATAACATAATGTAAAAGGAGCTAGCTTCAAGTCATTGTAAACCTACACACAATAAATAAGAGGGTTAAAGCTCCCCAGACTTTAAGACAGAGCAGTAAAAATTAACACCAAATAACAAAAGGAAATATCATTGAATAATTATTACTGTTATAAAGACATGCAGACAGAAGCGACACACATTCTTATTCACAAAAGAATTAACGCATAGAAAAAACTAATAAAACCCCCGGATTAAAATACATTGAAATTTGTGGTATCTAAGCCAGATGTTTTGGTCCGTGAACTCAACCTTGAAAAAAAAAACAGACGCGAGATAAATTTTAACTTGTAAAAATAAACCCATAAAGTGAGTCAAAAGCTAGAGTAAGATAAGGCATCAAAGAGACGAAAATTGACAACCGGATACGCGAGCATTTGGAAGCATTACAGCCAGAAGGAAGATTCTCCTGATTGGTTAGTCGCGAAGAGGCTAGCTCATTATGACGAGCGGGGTAGCAGCCGAAAGATGATTACTTCTTACCGGCTTTAGATACAGAATATTTAACTCTTCGAAACCTGAACAAACAAAAGGAAAATATTACTGATGTTTTGCCAATGTTAAAATGCAAAAGCCACCTACGATTATTAATAATTTTACACCCCATTAAGCCAAGTACAGCGCTTGATTTGGCCAAAGCCTGCTTCATCATATGTTATTCATAATATCATAATTATCAGTATGTTATTAGCGAAAAGTTTATAGTGCCACAAAATAGTCTTCTGAAAGTCCAAAATATAGTAAATTCATTGAGGCATATATAAATTTTAACTGAAACTAACCGAGATGCATCAAGTATATATATATATATCAAAGTGGAATTAATCGAAGAATATACACTTCACGTCTATGGTATAATTTACAAGTTACTCTTGGCTTCTCTCATAATGGCTGCAACAGGCTATATATAAAACGGCCAATTATCTCTTGACCTTAACAATATGGAAATAATATTCTGGTTTGAATATACATTGGGTTAAAAAGACCTCACAAGAAAAAACAACTGAAGTATAATAAAGGGTTTTAAAACAAGCCTCTACAAAAACAAACAGATGAAGTAAATAAAATTTTCGGTAATATTTAGCAGTAAGAAGAAGGAATGCAGATGAATAGTTAAGGGGTTTAATTGTAATCATTAGAGCACATCACACCTTAATGACAAGTTAACTTAGTGCATTCACGTGAGAGGAAGGCAAAATTTTACCTCATCATCATTTTTCTAGCCAAATGGAAAAAGGGTATTGTTTTTTTTCATGCTAGATTATGTCTTTTTTTTAATGAAGAGAAATCTTTATCCTATCCCCCTCCGGAAAGTGACCAAGATGGAATGAATCCACCTATATGCCAGAAACGGACGGCACTCAACAGCAGTCTGAATTTGGAAAAGTGAGTATTTTCACCTCTAGCTTCTACCTATTTCTATCCAACTTTTTTTGTTTGTTTTTTTTAACTTTCTGAGGGAGGAGGGGGTAAATTTTTAGTTTAAAAAATTTGTTTATGAATAGAAAAATGCTTCACTACAGATAAGGCTATTGTGTTTTTTGTGAACTTTTTGAGGGAAGAGGGGGAAACTTTTTTAAATAATTCTAGGAGGAATTGCGTTTTGTTGGATAGGATGGAAAGATGGTACGTGTTAAATATTTGGGAAACATACGAGTAGAAAAATGCTTCACAACAGATAAGGTTATTGTGTCCTTCTGAACTGTCTGAGGGAGGAGGGGGGTAACTATTGACTATTAAAAATTTGTTTATGAATAGAAAAACGCTTCACTACAGATAAGGCTATTGTGTTTTTCTGAACTTTCTGAGGGAGAAGGGGGTAACCTTTTAGTTTAAATAATTCTAGGAGAAATTTGTTTTTTTTGGATGGTAAGGAAAAATGGTACGTGTTAAATATTAGGGAAACATACGAGTAGAAAAAATGCTTCACTGCAGATAAGGCTATTGTGTCTTTCTGAACTTTCTGAGGGAGGAGGGGGGAACATTTGAGTTTTAAAAATTATTTTTCGATTAGAAAAATGCTTCAATACAGATAAGGCTATTGTGTTTTTCTGAACTTTCTGAGGGAGGAGGGGGTAACTTTTTAGTTCAAATAATTTTGGGATGATTTGGGTTTTGTTGGATGGTATGGAAATATTATACGATTTATATATTCGTGATAGATGAGAGAAGAAAAAATGCCTCACAACATATTAGTTTTATGTATCCCTCTGAAATGTCTGAGGGTTGATGGAGCAACTTTTTAGTATAAAAAATTTGTTTACTAATAGAAAGACTATTCACTACAGATATGGCTCTCGTGCTTTTTTGAACTTTCTGAGGGAGGAGGGGGTAACTTTTTAGTTTAAATAATTCTAGGAGGACTTGGGTTTAGTTGGATTGTATGGAAAAATGGTACGTGTTAAATATTCGGGAAACATACGAGCAGAAAAATGCTTCACTACAGATAAGGCTATTGTGTATTTCTGAACTTTCTGAGGGAGGAGGGGGTAACTTTGTAGTTTTAAAAAATTTTTTATGAATAGAAAAACACTTCATTAAAGATATGGCTATTGTGTCTTTGTGAACTTTCTGAGGGAAGAGGGGGTAACTTTTTAGTTTAAATAATTCTAGGAGGAATTGGGTTTTGTTGGATGGAATGGAAAAATGGTACGTGTTAAATATTCGGGAAACATACTTGTAGAAAAATGCTTCACTACAGATAAGGCTATTGTGTATTTCTGAACTTTCTGAGGGAGGAGGGGGTTAACTTTTTAGTTTTAAAAATTAGTTTACGAGTAGAAAAACGCTTCACTACAGATAAGGCTATTGTGTTTTTGTGAACTTTCTGAGGGAGGAGGGGGTAACTTTTTAGTTTAAATAATTCTAGGAGGAATTGGGTTTTGTTGCATGGTATGGAAAAATGGTACGTGTTAAATATTCAGGAAACATACGACTAGAAAAATGCTTCACTACAGATAAGGCTATTGTGTCTTCTGAACTTTCTGAGGGAGGAGGGGGTAACTTTTTAGTTTTAAAAATTTGTTTATGAATAGAAAAACACTTCACTACAGATAAGGCTATTGTGATTTTTTTTACTTTCTGAGGGAGGAGGGGGTAACTTTTTAGTTTAAATAATTCTAGGAGGAATTGTCTTTTGTTGGATGGTATGGAAAAATGGTACGTGTTAAATATTCGGGAAACATACGAGTAGAAAAAATGCTTCACTACAGATAAGGCTTTTGTGTCTTTCTGAATGAGGGAGGAGGGGGTAACTTTTTAGTTTAAATAATTATAGGAGGAATTGGGTTTTGTTGGATAGTATGGAAAAATGGTACGTGTTAAATATTCGGGAAACATACTTGTAGAAAAATGCTTCACTACAGATAAGGCGATTGTGTCTTTCTGAACTTTCTGAGGGAGGAGGGGGGTAACTTTTTAGTTTTAAAAATTAGTTTACGAGTAGAAAAATGCTTCACTACAAATAAGGCTATTGTGTTTTTGTGAACTTTCTGAGGGAGGAGGGGGTAACTTTTTAGTTTAAATAATTCTAGGAGGAATTGGGTTTTGTTGGATGGTATGGAAAAATGGTACGTGTTAAATATTCAGGTAAACATACGACTAGAAATGAACATGATATTTCAACTTTATGAAATAATGCTTATTTCACATAAAAAATAAAACTTTTTTTCTGCAGAATAATGATATAGCACCACCACCACCATTGAGTGATGAAACAGCTGAATTCTCATAGCAAGCTCCTCTACCGCCAGTAGTTTTCAGTTATGGGGCGGAACTACGTTTAGAGAATATGGAATTGCATTGGAGGGTTCCCAAGACTGTTCTTGGGGAAATGGCAATTTACGACGACTTAGACTGTGTCTTGACTAACAGGATCACATAGGAAGGTTATATAGTCTTGTGCGTAAGCATTTAGGAGATGTTACTAGTGCATCTGAACCGGGTCCTCATAACGAAATTCCATCACAGGACAATACAGGCTGGCTTGACCAATTGTCCCCAAACACCTTGGAATATGTACTAGGGGACTCCCTCATGCCACCTCCACCCAGTGTTATGGAGGCCGTTTAGAGTGGTGGTGATGCTAACAACAGTTCCTTACCGCCCTCCACCCTATCACCTATTGTTATAACTACCAGTAGTAGTAATACAACAACAACAGCAACAGTGTTATGTCATTGACATTTTGTTCTGTCTGACTCATACATACACCTCAAATTGGTCAAAAGTAGAAAATTTAATTACTCCTTCAACTCTCTACTGTCGGGGGATATAATAACAGCTCCCTTGGCCATTACACACTCATATACTGATAAGATTCGAGCCATTCTTGAACAACAAATGGGGGTGTGGGGAGTGGGGGTCAGATTAACAGCATCAGTATCACTAAAAATATTTTTTTCAATTGAAAATGCAGGTGAGATGTATTCGAAGTGATAGCACACAGAGATGTTGGCAATACGCCCGCATTTATCAAATTATCTGGAGGTCTTTCTAAATTGGGCTAGTGGTATTCACAGTAAGCGGTAATGTTATAACGAGGGGGGTAGTGGATCTTTGGTTTTATTTATTGAAAGTTTAAATTTTAATATATGTAGGTGTAAAAGGGATGTGATTATAAGAGCCGGCGCTGGGAATATTGAATTATAATTCGGATTTAGAGGGGTCTAAGGGAATACAACGAATCTATTTCTAAACAAGGTTGCAGGGTTTCGAGTATGTATTTTTGACTGTCACATACAGACCACTTCAAAAAGATGCCTCTAAGAAAAAGTTGGATAAAATGGCAGTTAATGGTAGGGTGGGTTCAAAGTTCCCCAAAGTAGATTTTAAATGTTTAAATTGTCAATTTCCAGTGACTCTAAAAGGAGTAGATATTTTTGAGCGGGCTAATGCACATTTAAAGATTGGTGTCACGGTGTTAGAGTATGAAACAGAATTTGAGGAGGGTCAGCGTTCCGATAAGAAGGGCGTATTATTTCCAGTGCGGGCTCCTTCAATTGAATCAGTAGAACATTGGGTGTGGCTTCTATACACCCCACTCACAGACTCCAATTTAATTGGTCATTTCAATCCAATTACGGATATTAGTAGGGTTCTTGGGGAGGTTAAAAAGGGGAATGTGGGTTATTACCGTCCAAAATTCCTCTCAAGATTTCGCTCTGATATAAAATTAAAGCATAACATGAAACACTTTAAACGTCATGGATACCAGGCTGTGGAGACGGTAAGCGGAGATAGAGCGATCTTACGTTTTAAAAATTTTCAAAACACGCTCCTGCAGAGCAATAAGATCGTTTTAGACTGCGAAGCTAAACTGACAGACGTGTGCGATCCTTCAAATTCAAATCGTATTAAAATATATGAAGCCATAGGGGTCTCTTACGCTCACGCTCAACGAGATTCCAATAATAACATGCAAGTGCTGGATGTAGTTGAGATGTTGAGTGACGGTGAAGACTGCGTGCAATGTCGCGCCTTCGTTATACAAATTCTCATATGCTCCTATTACCAGATGACATAGTGGCCTTTTAAAATTGTAAACTGTAGTGGGTTTGCCAGGGAGAATTTTAAGAGGATGTTGGGACTGGTGTGACTAGGAAGGTGATCGACCATGATCATTTGTGGAAGCAAATTACCTCGAGTGGGATTAACTTTAGAGGGGTAGCATACCAGTCATGCAATGTAAACGTTAGACAACAATATTTCGTACCTGTTCTTATACACAATTCCAATTACGACTTAAAGTTTGTTCTTCCGGCGTTGGCCCGCATTGCCAAGGGAAGAGTTGTAGATGACACATGGATAGATGGTTCTTTTTCCTATAATATCATACCCAAATCATCGGAGAAGCTACTGCTGCTATAATCCATGTGGAAAACAGTTGACAAGGGTAACAAGTGCCTGAATAAATTCCATTTTCTAGAATCGTTCAGTTTTATCCTCTAATCCTTAAGTCAATTAATTAAGGTGTAAAAAAGTGACAATTTTGATAGCTTCCTCCTCCTCAAACAGCGCTTCTACGATGATGAAATGTATGATTTATTAACTTGAAAGAGTATATATCCTATATGATTATTACAACTCTGGCTCGAGGCTAGATGAGGTGTCACTACCGCCCATTGAAGCTTTTACAATTCTCTTACTGAGAGTGAGTGCACCACTAGCGACTACGAATTTGCTAAGTGGGTTTGGGTAAAGGGCGGGTGTAAAAATGGGTGGGATTATTGTAAACTATACTTTACTAGTGACGTACTCACTCTTCTGGACATTGTGTGCAAAAATACGGATAAAATCTATGGGGAATTGGGGTTGGATTTAGGTTATTATTTTTCCACTCCCAATTTGGTGATGTACTTGATACTTAAAATCAGCACATAAGAAATAGGTCTGATCGGCGATGTGGATCAGCATCTGTTTGTAGAGAGATCAATGAGGGGTGGGTATGTTTTTCACGGGGATCGTATCATGAAAACTGATCCGAGTGGACAGCACACCGATGTAAAGTCGGACGCAATTGTTTTGGATATGAACTCTCTTTACCCATCGGCAATGTCTCACTACTGTTTGCCGTTTTGCAATTATAAATGGCTTGACAATCCATGTGTTTCAAATTTCCCCGACATTGCTAGCGTTGTGGAGAATGGGGCACAGGGGTGGTTTTTTGAAATTGACGGTGAAATGCCCAAGGAAATCCATGACTCGGTAAAAGACTTTGTTTTTCCGTGCATAAATAGACCGGTGGGTAGGGACTCTCTGAGCCCCCTACAATTTATCTTTAGTAGAGGACGGGAGTATGCACTGGGTACCTTCAAAACAAAAACTAATTGCCGACCTCAACCCGAAATAGAATATCGTTGTTCATCACGTGCTATTGAAATGGATGGTGTCCAGTGGTTTGAAGGTCACAAAGATTCATAGAGCCCTCCAATTTGATCAAAAGCCTTACATGAAAACGTTTGTTGACACCTTTGTCAGTAAGCGTTCACAAGCGAAAACGAAAGTTGAAAAAGAAGTCTATAAACTCATTTTGAACTCAGCTTTCGGTAAAATGTGCAAGAGCGTACGACACAGAAGTCGATGTGACATTGTAACCAACCCCAAAGATTGTGCTCGAATCATTGCGGATCCAAACTTCACATCGTTCACAATCATAGACTCTGATATTGTGCTCCTACATCGCAAGAAAAGAAACATTGTATTAAATAAAAATATTGCAGGCGGAAGTGCAATTACTGAAATATCCAAGAAACACATGTTTTCATTTTATTACAATGTATGTGAGGTACAGTGGCCGATTGAGGGACAAGTTCAAGTGTATTACGGGGACACTGATTCACTCCTGTTAAAAGTCAAAACTGAAAATCTATTGAATGATTTGGAAAATGGCGAGTACATTAGCTCACGAATGGACTACACTAATTGGGACGAATTCCTCTACCCAGAGCTAGTGAAACGCCAGGCCCCAAATCAATTGTTAATGCTAAAATCTGAAACGGGTAGCGATCTGATATCCAGTGGTGTGTTTCCTGGTCCGAAGGTATACTGTGTGGAAACACACAGCAAAGATATAAAACAAGTTTGCAAGGGGGTACCTAGATACTTTGAAAAAATAATTTCAATATGAGTGTTTATAGAAACTGTGTGGAAAGTAGTTTAGGACCAAGGGCGAAAGTCATTGCGAATAACACTTTATAATTTAAAAACTACACAGTTAGAGTTAATACAACCGCCACGTCGGCCATATCGTAAAAAGTATTTGTACTTTTGGTTGGTGTGATGTTACTACAAAACGTTAATTATTTATTTTCAGGCCTATTTTATTTTATATATTAAAGAAAACAACTCGGTCTATAAAAATTAACTTAAATTCATTAAAAAAAAAGTATAAATTGAGGGGGAGTGATTTAGAGGTAATGGGGTGTTTTTTAAATTCTTTTTAATTCTTTATCGCAATAAATTTACAATGTGTGTGGGTGTATGTATGTGTCTGTGTGTTTGTGTGTGTATGTGGGTGGGGTTGTGTGTGTGTGTGTGTGTGTGTGTGTGTGTGTGTGTGTGTGTGTGTGTGTGTGTGTGTGTGTGTGTGTGTGTGTGTGTGTGTGTGTGTGTGTGTGTGTGTGTGTGTGTGTGTGTGTGTGTGTGTGTGTGTGTGTGTGTGTGTGTGTGTGTGTGTGTGTGTGTGTGTGTGTGTGTGTGTGTGTGTGTGTGTGTGTGTGTGTGTGTGTGTGTGTGTGTGTGTGTGTGTGTGTGTGTGTGTGTGTGTGTGTGTGTGTGTGTGTGTGTGTGTGTGTGTGTGTGTGTGTGTGTGTGTGTGTGTGTGTGTGTGTGTGTGTGTGTGTGTGTGTGTGTGTGTGTGTGTGTGTGTGTGTGTGTGTGTGTGTGTGTGTGTGTGTGTGTGTGTGTGTGTGTGTGTGTGTGTGTGTGTGTGTGTGTGTGTGTGTGTGTGTGTGTGTGTGTGTGTGTGTGTGTGTGTGTGTGTGTGTGTGTGTGTGTGTGTGTGTGTGTGTGTGTGTGTGTGTGTGTGTGTGTGTGTGTGTGTGTGTGTGTGTGTGTGTGTGTGTGTGTGTGTGTGTGTGTGTGTGTGTGTGTGTGTGTGTGTGTGTGTGTGTGTGTGTGTGTGTGTGTGTGTGTGTGTGTGTGTGTGTGTGTGTGTGTGTGTGTGTGTGTGTGTGTGTGTGTGTGTGTGTGTGTGTGTGTGTGTGTGTGTGTGTGTGTGTGTGTGTGTGTGTGTGTGTGTGTGTGTGTGTGTGTGTGTGTGTGTGTGTGTGTGTGTGTGTGTGTGTGTATGTGTGTGTGTGTGTGTGTGTGTGTGTGTGTGTGTGTGTTTGTGCAAGGCAGATCAATTTCCTGTATTTAATGCCAGCCCCGACTCGGGCCCGCCACAGCGGGCCCCCACTTCCCGACGCCCGGCGCTTCCCGGCCCGCCCCCGGCCGCCGCAGCGCCCGCCCCCGGGGGGAGGGGGGACCCCAAAATTTAAAATTCTGTAAATAAAAGTGATATTTTAAGTGCTTTATTCCAATAAATGCTGTATTTTTTTATAAATAAACAAAAAAAAAGAAGTGTATTTATTCAAGTGTTTTTTCTAGGGGTTTTGTAAATGTTGTAGTTTTTATTATAAATAAATTAAAAAAGTGTATTTTTTTTCATGTTTAATGTGCCTTTTTCAATGTAGTATTTTTTAAAAGTATTGTTACTTTTTATGTTTAATAAAAGAAAATGTTATTCTTTATTCGTCTTATTATTATTATTATTCTTGAATGGAGTAGTAGTAATAGGGAAATTATTTATACATTAGACAGTCATAGTCTACAGTTAGGTGTCTTGGTGAACTGTTTAAGGGAACATGTATCAATTTAAAACACCATTCAGATCGTTTCTGTGTGGACCGTCAATGTCGGGCAAAACAACACTCTTAACTAAAATAATTAAAAATTGCAATAAAATGTTTGTGGAAAAACCGAAAAAATCTACTATTGTTACAGTATTTGGCAGGAGTCATATGATAAAATAAAAGCAATTGCCACGACGGCATTGGTGCAGATACAATTCATACAGGGACTTGATGTTTTCAGCATTATTGAACCAAACTCTTGGTTTATCATTGACGATCTTGCTAAACCCATTGAACAATGATCCCAGGAAATGCTTCAACTGATCTCTGTTCGCTCTCATCATCAACAGATTTCCGTTACTCTGGTTCTACACAATCTCTTTCATCAGAGCAAATGTATGCGAACACATGCATTGAACTGCACCTACTATATCATCTACAGAGTTGTTCATGATTCTAGCTCACTAATAACTCTCAATAGACAAATCTATCCGGGAGCCCCCAAATTTCTGCTCTCAGCATACAATCAGGCAACTACTAAACCCTACGGCTATATCCTATTGGATCTTAATCAAAATACACTTGAGGATTTGCCTGCAGTCACAGATATTTTTGACAATGAAATTACAGTATATCTCCCCGTGAACACTAAAAAGACCTATTAGTTGCTATCATGACACTGAAGAAACTACATGAAAAAAGACATTTGTTTTCAGTTCTAAGCACTTCAAAACCTCCGCTTAGGAAAGCAATACTCAAACACGGTATTGACAATGATTTCATTAATCTAATATCCGAATTTTGTTTAAATTTGATCGAGGGTAATGTTCAACTGCCAGATGTAGTTAAGCAACAGGCAAAGCAACATCGTTCCATTGTACATACATTGGCCTCTAAAAAGAAAGGAAACAATTTTAAAAAGAAACGACTTCTTCAGGCGGGTAGCAGCTTTTTCACACTTTTACTGCCAATAATTGCAGGACTTGTAAACAGTTTTCTCTAGAAAGAGAATGGCAAAACCCTATAAATTGACTCCAATAGAACTCGTTCTCTCACCCGTCGAACACTTTGAGAACAGTCTCAGTAAATTCCTTGAAAATGAAAATATTGAGGATGATAAAAAACTGCTTTTACTTAAAAATGCATTTCGCCAAGTGAACAAACACAAGTGATGTTGGTCGAAGCCCACTGCTCCTGGTGGTTTTGATTCCAAAAAAGAATAATCTCCTCGAGAGTGTGCTTTTGGAACACAATTAAAGAAGGAGTAATGGTATTCATTTGTATTTAAATTTGCAAATCTATTGCCCCACTCATATCTTTAACAAAGTAAACGACTCCTAGCCTATCTCTTGGAAAGTGGTCAAGATCATATTCAAGTTGAGAGCAATGGGGAAGGGATTATAATTCGGGGTAAGAGCTATAATCTACTTGATTTAATCTATGATATGGTTACAAATCGTAAAGGACTATTATCATTTGACGCTCATCTATAAAACTTTCTAAATACATTAAACTTCCCCAAAAGTCTTATTTGCAATAGACAAATTCTAAAAAAATTAAATGAACATGCATCAACATCATCATCAACATTGACACCATTAAAAAATAAACTTGAAGAAGAAGATTTTAAATCAATTTTGGAAAATACAATCACACCACTTATAGCTAGACAAAAGCGAAGATGTATCAAATCAACGTCACCATCACCACCACCACCAACAACCAGTATACAAAAGGGTAGCGGACGTTACACTACGAGTTTACGTTCAAAATGGTTGAAGTTCTGAAAGGCGTTTATGAAAATATTGGTGAAGCGGGGAGTTTACGTTCCCCCACCACTCTTTCCAAATTCACTGGTGTTCACACTAAAAGTGTACAAGACTATCTACAAAATGATTCAAGTCACACTCTGCATAGAAATCATGGACTTCGTGCTAATCATTATCGAAAAACTAAAGCCTTTTACCCATTGCAAATAATGCAAGCAGATCTCCTGACTCTAGATGAGCTTCAAAGACGTCACAATACACCATACAAGTACATTCTACTTGCAATTAGTGTTTATAGTCGCTATGCATATGCCATTCTATTGCGGTCAAGGAAAGAGATTGAAGTTTCTCAGGCTATTGAAAGTATTCTCGAACAGAATTCGTAGAAAAAAATTCCAACGGATCGTGGTAGTGAATTTGTTAATCCCCAGGTATCCAAAGAAGTAGATAAATATAATACAGTGCCCTATCATAGTCACAGTCCTATAAAGGCCACATAGGCAGAACGATTGATAAGAACTATTCGACTTTTAATTTCAAGATATTGTATATTGAAAAATACACCGGCTTTTATTCATGATCTTGATAAAATCATGTTGATTTATAATCAACGACCTCATCGATCATTGTCCAACTCTACGCCAACGGAAGTTCATCATTCTGATCATGATACAATTGACACCTTTCTTAAACAGTATTCCAATGAATCGGCTGTCAAGAAGAAGAAAAATAAATTAAATGTTTGTGATAATGTTCGAATTAATAGAACAACTAATGTTTTTGAAAATGGGAATAACTTGTTGTCTACTGAACTTATTAAAATTGCAAAAATCTATTATTCTGAGACCGTAGCTTATTATATTCGTGATTCAATATGTGAAAAGAATCTTGCCGGATTTTACGCCTTTAAACTGCAAACAAAAGAAAATGCTTGTGATAGATCCACATTTGGACAGATATGAAAGACACGCAAATACCGAGGCACGAAAGTATTACTTGTTCGGTGGCTAGGATACAACTCTGATTTTGATTCTTGGATCAGTGTTGAAGATATTGACAATGCCCCATGATTTCTATGTAACTTTCATGTCCAACGTTTCCGATCCTCTCTACAATGACTTGAATATGACAAGGGATTTTTGGACAAAACTCTCCCCTGCCATCAAATTTGACGGTGCATATGAAGTGGCTCTTGTCAACTGTATTCTCAAAAATACCTATGACATCCTGAGAAAGGATCGTAAATATGAAATAAAACTTATATCATTCGATTGGACTAGGAATGGGTTGAGTTAAGTCGACTATGAAAAGGCTGAGACACTCAGATCTAGTTAATTTCCACATGTCAGATTGAAATATATTGAATATGATAATATGGGGGATTTGTGTCTCACAATCAATACAAAAATCTCATATAGCAGGAATTGTAAATTCCATTTTAATTATTCATTGGAACATGATAGGATTTACATTAGCTAACCAGTTGACACTAAAACAATTATTCTCAATGATAATCTGAGAGATGTTCTTGGCTTTAAACAAAATATAATAAATGGGAAAATTGCTGGCACCGTTTACGGGATGGATTAAGTTATTTTTGCTGATTATCCACCTGGTTTTGCCTCGGACTCTTGCATATTTCTCTATGCATCCTTTGTGGAAACATCGAGAGTCGGTAATTCAAATATCCCCCTCCTACGTGTTCTTGAACGAAAAACATCTCATGAACTTGTTCATCACTATAATATAAAGCATCTTCAGTATGTTCCTGTGAACACTTCATATTTGGAATTCTTCCGGTTAAGACTAAGAAGGAAATTGGATATTTCTCTAGCAATAACAAAAGGCTTATCAATGATTACATCTAATTTTCAAGCTGTTGTTGACGAGAGTAAAGTCCCCTAAAATGAACAATGGAATAATTTTATTTGTCTGTCCCGATATCGATTGCTATGTTGGTGCTCTGAGTCTACGTCAAATAGGCAATGGATTGGACTACTACAAGGGGCGTACCACAATGTCTGGCTATGGTCTTGGTAGTTTGTTTGCTAGGCTATTTCGTTCTGCACTACCCCTTGCCAGAAAATATCTTGTACCTGCTGCATCAAATTTTGCTGCCTCCACACTACAGGACTGGGGGTCGGGCAAGAGATTCAAGGAGAGTGTTAAGGAAAATATTAGATCTTCAGCAAGAGCCGTTGGTGAGCAACTAAAATCTCGACAAAATGGGGACGGATTGAAAAGGATGCGTTCGCGTCATTCACTCATCAGTCTCCACCCAGGCAGGAAGCAAAGGACATCAACAAGGAATTTAAGGAATAAAACAATGAAGGCCAATAAGCAGAAGAAGAAGAAGAAGAATATTTCCTGATCAAAGAGATGCTTTTTCTCTTAAGATGAATTATCTTCCTCACACGGAATCTTATTTATCAATTATCTATTCATTCAATCCGTTAAAAGATGAAATTGCTGTCACCACTATCAAGTAAGGCTACTCTGAACAATTTAATCCCCAACAACCCCTCTCTGAAAATATACACTTTCAAATATTTTCCAATGAAGACTATTTCATTGATTTGTCGTCAACATTTATTGATTTAAATTTTGTGTTGAATAAAAAGTCAGATAATACAACTCCAAATGACGGCGATGGTCTCTCTTATGAAAACTGTATTCTACACAATCTATTCAAACAAATTAATGTATTTATTAATGGAACATTGGTTACCAATAGCAATAATTTATCAAAATATGCAAGCTAAATACAATTTAGGATGATGACGCCAAAGGCTTACAAGGAGCTGAGAGGACAATCATTGGGCTATGAATATCGATCAGGTGTTGATACTGACGGTGAGTTGACTACTGCAGTGACCCAGGAGTATCATCTAGTTGGAAAATTAAATCACGAAAGATTTAAGACATCCCAAGGGTTACCCCCCCAATGTCAAGATGAACATGAAGCTACATCTGGCCCCTATAAAAATCGTGCAGAAGCGAACACGTTTAGCCGCTACCGATACACCTGTCATTATCACATCGACAAGTTTTTCCGCCCAGCTACCACGATTTAAGAGCTCGGTCGAAGATGCCGTAAAATTAAAAAATACTAATAGACCAAGCATTAAGTGTTATGTCCCCCATACGATCACCAATCAACGTCACATTGCCACCTTCTCTCGTAGCTATAGCGATTCATCATTTTTCAATGGAGAAATTTCAAAAAAACTGGCTTTGGCCTTTGTGAAGAGTGGCAGTGCCGTTGGATACTGGACTGAATGCCCCCATGATTTTAATTTTTTCGGTCTATCTAGCCTTGTGTGCAAAGTGAATGGTATTCCACTGCAAACTCAATCATTTGATAAAAAATCCTATAGAACTCTGTATGAGTTGACTATGCAATCCCTAGATCATGATTCACAACTATTTGAAAATGGAATAACCGATTCAGTGTTTTCAAAAAATCATGGGGTTATTGTTTTGGACTTGTCAGGGACTCAGGATATGAGCATAGTACGAACAGGGAATGTACGTTTAGAGTGTACATTTGCCAATGCTCTGACTGAGACTATCACGCTAAGATCACTGAGTCAATTTGAAACCTATTGGGAAATCACTCCCGACGGCAGTGTTCTACTAGACCTAGCACCATGAACACAAACCAAGTAATCAACGTATTTAGTATGGATCAATACATGTCCCAGTACAAGTCCTATTCCATACCTTCGGACTTCATTGAAAAAATTCCAAGTGTTAACAATACGCTAATCATTGTTAATAGCAGTCCATCGACTTTGAAGACCGGTCTTTGGCTATGCATCTTTCAAACAGCGAAGAATATTGAATTTTTTGATCCTCTTGGCCTATCGTATAAATTCTACGCTCCATACATCAGCAACTTTATTGAATGCAGGGGGAAAACCATTATTCAAAATCAACGAAGAGTACAGGATTTAACGACTAAGACATGTGGCTTTCATGCACTACTCTTTTTCCTGTTCAGATGTCGTGGCTACACCTACAAGCAGTTTCTCAACATCTACGTTGACTTACCTCAATTTAACGACTTTATAGTTTATAATATAATTAAAAGTGTTTTTAATATTGATTTTATTTCCATAATAATTAATTTTTACAAAGTTTTTTTTGAAATTTTTTATAAATAAAAAAAAATTATATACTTTATAAAACGACTTTTCTACTCTTTAGATTTCATCCACTACTAGGTATTTGTCAACAACAACTAGTGCAGGTAGATTATCTGAATTCATAGTGTACTGATCCTGATGTACTGCAATGTCAGGGTCACATTTTCTAGAGTAGAGTGTGACTTCACTCTTGTCATATCTCTTTGTATAGTCAATGATACTATTCTCATTCATTCTATAGAATTCACATGTTTCAATTTGCTTATTAGAAGCAATTTCACAAACAGTGTCCTCAAGTGTCGAATCACATTCCGTCACAGCCAAATAAAAATCAGTGGGCTTAGAATCATAACACAAAATGTCTTCACAACGATGACGTAGAAACCATATTCTTTTGTTGTTCCAGCAGTTGAATCGTTGACTCAGCTCCTCCTTCAAGAAATATCTAACGCAACAATATGGCCAATCTCGCTGCGCTAGTACCCCCCCATGCCCAGGATTTTTTCCAAATGTACCGGAGTGTGCGCTCCCCAATAGAAGACCATGGTTGTAGCGGCAATTAGGGCGTGGGGGGTCCCTAGGATGATTCGCACATATCCTCAATACCTTACACATCACCTTTAATTTTTATAGCATATCTTCTATCCAATTTACATGGGTTGCATAATCTACACTTTTCATCATACTCCTCAATCATTGTGCAATTCTCACATGATGATGCCCAACTGTCCAGTGAGTACATACATAACGGACATGTATGGAACATTTTGTCATGTGTTGACACTCTCACTATCACAATGAAACTGAGCTAGCAACAACAAAAATTGTCTGAGATAGAGAGAGAGGATTAAATCATCCTTGAGCACCATCTTTCTCATGAAAAAAGTCCTGAATTTCAAAACTTGTGTTTAAAAGCATATCCACAATATCATTTTGCCGTGTCGTGATCAATATATCAATAAATTGTGTAAATGCATTTGGACCACGACGTAGAAGCTTCATACAATAGTCTAATGATGGAGAATCAGTTTTCATTGTATCAACAAGCATTCCCCGAGAAAATATCTTCCTTTGAATAGACAACTCTAGAAAATCATCATCTAGATCAAAAGTTTTTTCATAAGAACTAGACTCCTCGTGATTTGCTTTTTCTCAAATCTATCCATTTTTTAGAGTCCTAACTCTCTCACTACCAATTTCAGACTAACCAGAATTTCTTATTGTACTCTAAAAAATATACGGTAGTCTACTATAGAAAGAAAAAAATACCATTGATTTAGAAACAATTTTATTGAACATGATTCAATAATAATAATCACAAATGCATTTTGTTCTCATCAATATATTTCGATAGGACATCTAATGCTGACCTAAGTTTATTTATATGGAGAATATTCACTTTTCCAGCAAAACATAGTTGCTCCTCCTGCTTAAAATTGCTTAATGATATCACGTATCTAGCATACATACTATCCCATTCAAGGCATAGTCTACAGCCAACGGTTATTTCCACAGCTACATTGGGTACTCGTATATCATTGCTGCTGCTGCTGCTGTCGGTTCCATCATTAATCTCCAATAATGTAAATGCACCACTCATTTTTTCTCCACTAATATCCTCTCAAATAAACTATTCTCTCTCTGAATTCAATTCTCTTACTAATATGAACTACAATGAAAATTACTCCTTATATTTGAATTCAACTACTAATCAAGTTACCGTATATAGACTAACCACCACTCTCTCACCGTTTGACCCCCCCCCCCAAAAAAAATGGGTTTTACCTCATAAAAACCCGTCTGGTAAGGCATGTACCGTTCGTAGTAATAGGTGACTGACCCGTGGTAAGGCATATTACGCAATCACTGGTGAAATCTTATACACCCTTACTACTGTCAATAGTAACCGAGACTCTAAAAAACGGAATTTTAATAGCAATAGATACATCAAAAGAATTAAACTTTTATGCTGATTTCAAATATATAAATTTCACCAAGTTTAATCTTACCCATCAAAAGTTACGTGCCTGAGAAAATTTGCCTTAATTTCGAAAAAAGGGCAAACACCCCCTAAACGTCATAGAACTTTAATGACACCATTATAACACCATTATACACCATTAACACCATTCGATTCAGCATATCAGAGGAACCCTACTATAGAAGTTTCAAGCTTCTATCTGCAAAAATGTGGAGTTTTGTATTTTTTTTACCAGAAGAAAGATCATGGATGCGTGTTTTTTTGGTTTTTTTTTTGCCAAGGGTGATCGTATCGATCCGGTGGTCCTAAAATATCTCGAGAGGAATCATTCAAACGAAAATTAAAGTGACCAAAAAAATGGAGAGCAACTAGGCCCCCTCCCACGCTCATTTTTCTCAAAGTTACCTAATCAAAATTTTGAGACAGCCATTTTGTTCAGCATGGTCGAAAAATATAATAAATATTTCTTTGAGGATGACTTAATCCCCCACAGTCCCTGGTGGAAGGTATGCAAGTTACGAACTTTGCCCATTGTTTTCATATAGTATTGGTTATTCGGAAGTATATAGAAGCTTTCAGGTTTTTTTCTGGTAGTCAGGAGGGGGGGGGTTCAGGGGTTACGTGGGAAGATCTTTCCATAGAGTAAGTTTTCATGGGGGAAGGGACTTTGCTATGAAGGGGGCGCTGGATTTCCCAGCATTATTTAAAAAAAACGATCAGAAATTAAATTAAAAAAAAAACAATTTTTCGAACTGAAAGTAATTTTTTTTGTACTTTCATCAGAGCTATTTATTCTAATTAACGGTCTCTATGATAAAGGGGTCATTCTTAAAGAATTGGAGCAAAATTGGAACTTTAGCGTAAAGAGCGAGGTATTGACTAGGGGGCGAATCTCCTAATATGCGTAATAAAAATAAACGAATATAGAAGTTCGTTATATAAGTTAAGTCGTAAGTTACGTCATATCAAAATTTTGAGAAAGCTATTTAGCCAAAAAAAAGCAAAATTAATATTCAAATTTTGTTTTAGTTATTCATGTACGGTGCCAAAATTAAGCCTGAATCAATTCAAAAACATTCAGCAATTAAACAAAAAAAAAAGAAGTTTTTTTTAACTGAAAGTAAGGAGCGATATTAAAACTTGAAACGAACAGAAATTATTCCGTAAATGAAAGGGGCTGTCCCCTCCTCAACGCCTTGCTCTTTGCACTAGAGTTTGACTCTGTCTCACAACTTTATTTTTTAAGACAATAAAAAACTTTAGCGTAAAGAGTGAGGCGTTGAGGAGGGGGACAGCCCCTTTCATATACGGAATAATTTCTGTTCGTTTTTAGTTTTAATGTCGCTACTTACTTTCAGTTAAAAAAAAAACTTAATTTTTTACTTTATTGTTACGTAGGGCAGCAGGTAGATGGCCTTGCAACTGTAAAAAATATGAAAGAAGAACAAGAAAGAAAATAGAGATATCAAGATAGAGAAATCAAGCAAGAGTAAGTTAAGATCGGTTAGTTTACTGAATAAGAGTGCCTGCTTTATCATAAAGTTTTGATAGTGGCTTCAGAGACGAGGGAAAAGTTGACATGCGAATAACAGATCAATATGAAACATAAGACTGAACTAGGCTTCAGAACAAGATTCTAAGAATCAATCCTGGAAATATGTGTTTGAGCTTTCTAAGGATTCCGAGATTCCTGGAGACATTCATCTTAATCAGGTCAATATGATGCTTGAAGGAAAGATTTTCGTCAAGCAAGATGTCTAGGAATCGAATGTAACGATCCTTAGGTCTACTTAGAGAACCTCTTGACATGTGTATCTAATTTAAGTCAGAGCAAGCCTTTGAGACTCTGGAGAAAATGAGAAAACATGGCTTTCCGACATTTAAGGCAAGATAATTTACATCAAACCACTGTATAGCTCTCTCAAAAAGGGCTATCATCTTTGAACGAAGATCAGACTTAGTTTTACCAGATGTGCCAAGAGCAGTGTCATCAACAAAAGCAATAATTGCATCCGGTAAGGACTCTGTCACAATTAGTCACGGATGTTTGTTGACAAAGACGACACCAAATGGTAGGTTTAAAATTTTTAACCACATTAATAAGGTCATTGACGTAGATTAAAAAGAGTATTGGTCCAATGACAGATCCTTGTAGAACGCCAAAGTCTATTCCAGAAGGGTTAGCAAAGTGCCGACCAATCGAGATTAATCGACCAGATAAATATGATAGAAAACAAGAATAAGCATTCCCTCTTATACCAATATGGGACAGTTTCCAATGAACAATCTTGTGTGTTAATGAGTCGTACATCGAAAAAAAGAGCAGAAGGTATCAGACCAGAGTCAAGAACTGAATGTAATTCAAGACAGTTGCACGTGCATGCTTAGTTGAGTGCTTCGCCCTAAAACCAAACTGAAAATCATAAGAAAATTGCTTAGAATTAAGAAAATCAAGAAGTCGAGAAAGCAGAGCTTTTTCTAAAATTTTATTAAACACTGATAAAAGAGATATGGAAAGATAATTTGATGGATCATTCCTTGATACATCTTTAAAAATAATAATAACACGAGCACGCTTTATAGCACATGGGAAAACATCATTTTCAAAAGAAAGATTGACAAGTCTTGTGAGGGCAGAAACGATGACAGGAAGAACTAACTTGACAACCTTAGGCGCAATACGGTCTGGGCCAGAAGATGAAGAACCCCTCAAACCATTGACAATTCTGGCTATTTCAGCTTCAGAGACAGGTTCCAATGCTATTGATATAGGACAAGGTGGTCCAAGATAAGACTTAAAATCAGGTAGAGAAGAAGAAGGACTTACAGAAGAGGCTGTAGTTTTGAACTCTTAGCTCACCCTCTAAATTTTCGCCGTCAATTAAAACAATAGAAGGGACAGAAGGAGGAAGAGAAGATGGCCTGATAAAAGAATTGATTACTTGCCATGTCTTCCTAATGTCTTTACCGCACGCAGAGAGTTTTCAATAATAAAATAGCAATTTAGCCTTTCGGAAAAGTGAATTGAAAACTCTTCTATAAGCTTTGAAAAGTTGAAGTCGAGAGTCATGCGAAGATGGCTTAGAGGACCTGTAAGCATTCCAAAGATTATTTTTATTCCTCCAACTTTGAAGGAGTCCAGGAGTCATTTAAGGATTCAAAGGGGCTGTTTATTTCGATGCCGGATTCAACTGGGGCACATCACATGTATCCAAGGTAGCTTCTTTCAAAGAATTATAAAACGAATTAAACAAAGAATTTATATCAGATTTATTTTCAGAATTACTCCACAAACGACTCGCCAACCGTGATCTGAGAAGATTCAAACCCTGATCATTCAATTTTAAAGAGGAAAAACCAGCTCCCTGTCTCCTCCTACGCAAAGAATCAGAAAAATCATGCATGGAAAAAACAGGAAAATGGTCTGAGATATCACTCGTCAATAAAGAATTGTGCAGCCTTTTTTAATAGTCGAATGTGATTGGAAGGCTTCACATTTTTATATTAAAGATCGATGTGGGTACAATGTATCATTATTTTTATTTTTCTCTTTTTTGCTTAGACCAGGGCACTTCGTATCGAAGGAGTTGTCTTAGGAACTTCGAAAAGGGCTCATTCGATTGAAAATAGAAAGGGCTAATGTCCTTTTGAATATTTGAAAGTTATTGGAGGGCAACTAGTCCGCCTTCCACGCCCACCCTCCCATTTGCCCATTATGTTTAAAAACTAAATGTTGCCTTGAGATTAAAACAAAAAGCCCTGTGTTAATGCTAATTCCCAATAAAGCATCTCAGCAGTATCCCAAGAACGACTGAGGGTATTATGTTCAAACTTTGGGGGCTACTTCTGCTTTTAAAATTTAACCAAATCAAAACAGCGTAAGTGTAATGAAAGAAAGTAAACAGTTTATTTTTGAGAATGGTATCAAGTTTTCTATTTCAGGTCAGCTAGAGGAGGTATGAAACTAAATTAAACACTACTATTTGTGTCAAAATTTTTAAAAGGGTGTATATTGTTAAAAATTGCTGAAAATTTTGCTCCAGCATACAAATAGTAGGCCAAACTATAAAGTCTTAAAAAACCGAAAAGATTTAAAGAATTATTTTCTTTTTCCCTGAAAAGAATATGTAAATATAAAACGAATATAAATTAATTAAAAAACTCTTTCCACAAAATAAGTGTTTCAAAGAAAAGTAAAGAACTCCATTAAACCAAAATGAGCAAAAATAAAATCAAATAACCCACCAATCGTCAAACTACCACAAATCAGCATCGATAAATAAATGAAACCCAGAACGAACAGAAATTGCAATAAATAACCGATTTAAACTCAAAACAAGCAAAAATTAACATGAGTAGGGCTCAAAACCCCTATGCCTTCCCAAGGCCAGAACATAATTTGTACTTTAATGAACAAAATACAAATGAATGTGTATTATCAGTGTAATATACATATACTGAAATTTAGTAATCAAAATGTTAATATTTTTTGATTTATTAAAGTTATAAAAGTAAAAACATTTATGTTTTTTCAGTAAAGTGCAAACCGAATCTCTCACCGAATCTCTTTACAGCCTGCTTCTTTGTTTTGCTTGCTTTGGTCGCTTCATTTTTTCTTTTCTGCTTCTTCTTTGCCTTCCTTGCAGCAAAGACAGCTTCAATTTTGGTCTTACAGATGTATCAATGAACACTTTTGTTCTGCCCTCCTTTCTTCCTTGAAGCATTTTTGTTTTTATGGTCGTGCTGGGATGTGGTTGTACTTGTTCAGGTGTGACTATCCTATTTCACAGTGGCTGCAAAATCACAGGGCTTGCTTAAAGCACTGGGTGAAAGGATGGTAGTGCAGATAGGGATTGGGTTGGAGTTAGAGCCTTTGATGAGCTTGGCAGTTTCCCACCAACTTCATAGGCTAAAATTAAATTTGGAACGTCTGTATTTAAGATCTTCATTATCAGAACTATCTGGATTGAAAGAGGATATACCTTCCAAATCCCTTCTGGATGCTTGGCTGTATGAAAGCTTACCCACCCCCGGACATTTAATAGAAATTCAATAAAAAATTTAAGACATGTGTTTTGTTCAAAATAGACAAAAGGTCGAATAAATGTGCCTCTGAGGAGGACAAGACCCTCAAAACTCCTAGGCAGGGGCCAGAAACATTTTATAATTGGTAATTGTTTAAACAAATGTGTATGATAGAAAAGGAGGTTTTGTGCAATATATTATTGGAAATATTATTGGAACGGTTTAGCGTATTGAGTTGAAACTTTAAGGATTTTTTGGGGGGAAAGGATGTTAAAAATCAAAAGAAACTATGTGTATCCAAGCTGTTTAGATGGCTGTAAACGTAATATCACAGAATTGGCTGTGGGTTTTAATATGAACCTTTTTTTGGACATTGAGGGTGGTGTTGAAGCATATCGTAAGACTGTTTACATCCAAGTGGTCAAAACAGGAAAGTCTCAGAATCAGCTAAGTATATTGGTTTCAAACATAGTTCAACGATTGTCGACGAGGACATTTTACTAATTCAAACTGCATTACGTATACCCACGTTTACGTATATCTGTAATATTTCTTGAATAGCTAAGGAAGTTAGGTTGAAACTTTCAGGGAATGTTTAACTCAATCAAAACACACTATTGAAATCCAGATTTTAAAATATTTATTTGCAAAATTTTGGAAGTAGGTAAAGGTACTACAATGAATTTTTCAGAGCATGGTGAAGTCAACTTTTAAGAAAGTCATAGCACACTGGGCGCACCTTAGTCTGTCAAAAAGGTATATCTTCTATATCTCAGCGACAGCATAGAAACTAAACTGGAATAACAAGGGAGATCAGAAACTAAATTAAAATATATATTCCAAACTATTATTACTATCCCAACTATTGGTAATATTTATTCCCAACTTGCTGAACATAGTGGAATTCAAATAAAAAGGCTGTTGCAAAATATTTTGTCAATTGTTATCAGTTTGAACAGCAGTAGGATTATTAAAACTGTTTTTATAGTCACATGAGAATTTATACTTTAGGATTTCGGGTACCTACATCCTCAACTCTAATCTTTAGTTAAAAATGTATTATGCTCCGTCTAAGGTAGTGTCAAATACATTTTTTATTTTTCAGGTTGTGAAAAACCAAGATAATTAAGAAACGATGTGATGTATAGCGTATGGGTTCGAAGTTTCGTCATCAGAACACGGTGTATAATATCATAACTACAAACTTGTCAAGGAATGACTGTCTTAGGCCCCTACCCTCATTTTGGACTGCGTATTATTTCTGTGTTGTGCATATCTTAATTATCAAGATCTCAACAACCCTACTAGGGTCATCTAACGGCTCAAACACTTTAATGTGTGTATTTTTGCCTGAATTTGTGACATAGATGAAACCATTAGAGTTCAAAAATAGCGCCCGTCGAGGTAATAGTGCATTTTTTTGTCATTTTTGGCAGCTCTTGGATTTATAATTCCCCTCCTTGTTGTAATTGTTCTAATTTTAACAGGAAGAGAACTAACAGCTGGTTTTGCAGAATGACCAACGTATATATTCTTCTTCTTCTTCTTTCTTTGCCTCTTTTTGTTCGTTTTGGGCTCCCATAAATTCTTTTTAATCTATTTTCTAAGGGCATTTATTTCTTTGACTTTTCTTTGATGGCTTTTTACTAATTATATGTGCCTACCTTTTTTATTTTCTTCTGTTTTTCCTTCCTCAATTGTAAAGAAACACTAAAATATAGGACGTTTACAATATCCAAGTCAGATCTTAGAATATCTAATAATATCCCTATTTTCTTTACAAGGTTTTAGCTAGTACTCATAATGATAGGCTTTTAAAAATAGAATTTGAATGTATTTTTGATAAAAAATGTTAATTTAAAAAAAAAGGCAAATCCTTTACCAGGTAAACTAAATATAGAAAGAGAATTTGCCCTTGAAAAAGGTCAGCTATTCATGCTAGGTTTTGCCTTAGAACAAAGTAAATCTGTTTTTTACAGCAATAAATAATATTAAACAGTTTTACAACGGATTTTTCCGGAGGGGAGGGGGACTTTTCAATGTCGTATTAAGTAGGCCACAAAAAAAATTCTAATATAATTTGTTTAAAAACTATATGAGTTTCTAACAGTCCTTGGAAGAAACTAATAAGATGAGACTGAATGTTTGATATATAAAGAAGTTAATTGCTGAAAGCTCAGCATTATAGATTTACAGATTTTATTTCACTGTAAATTCCATTTTTGTTTTCGAAGTCGTAAGAACAAAAGAAAATATTTTTAATATAATTTATTCCAACAGGAGCTCATTCGATGAGAAATCGAAAGTTCTTTTGCCCTTTTTAACAGACAAGAGTGATTGAAGTACAACCAACATACCCCCCTCCATACCCTCTTTTCTTCAAATGTATCTGATTTAAGTTCAAAGATCATATAACAATGCCTGTGGTGTCGAAAATATCTACCCAGAGTCAGTGGACAAGGGTTGTAAGTCATGCCCGAGGGCATACAACATTTTTATGGAAGGTGGTTGTATAAACTTCGGCAGAGGCTCATTTGTTTAAAACTTGAAAGTTTTAGTTTCCTTTCAGCATTGTTGAAATGTACAGCAATTATTTCTAAGGGGATGTTGATCCCATACATGCTATATGGCAAGAGATACAAGTTGTGCTAGTTGCCCATTGTTAACGGGTAAGGTTATTGGGTAATCTTAAAAATTTGGGAGGAGGCATATTCAACTGGAAATTGGAAGTTATAATGACCTTTTTAGAGTCAAAGTAAACGGAGAACAACTATCTCCCCCTCCCCACGCCCCCTATTCCTCGAATGCAACCAATCGCAATTTTGAGATTTCCGAATTGTTTGAAATAGTCCAAAAATCATATAACAATGCCTCCAGGGTTGGAAAAAACCCCCCGAGCCAGGGGGCAAGAGTTGTAAGCAATACCCTAACGGCATATAAGTAGAATAAGAGGTACCATATTGCGGCCTTTACGTTCCTTCCGGTTTTTCTGGTAATTCTACTTCTACTAGTCATTACACTCTTTCTTTGTCAGGAGATTTACGCAATTTCAAAGTTCAATGATTAAGGACAGGTTTTTCTGACGTAGATTTCTAGTTCATGATATACAAGTTTGTTTTTTTTTAGGTTAAATCCGTGGTCATTCATCTTTAAGTTGATTAGTAGGTTTTTTTTTTTTTAAACTTGGCTAATAGGTTTTTTAAACATATTACTACGAAAGCTAAATGCATTCCATTTTTGGAACTTGGAGCGAGATTGTGTGATGCTATCAGACTGGTTTCGTTTCATGGGTTTATTAATAGAACGAGTAATGTTTTTGAAAAGGGTAATTACTTCTTTAGTTTACGAGATTTGCGAATTTTTTGCGAAAAGGTACTCCATTTTCACTACTGTAATCTGATTGAATTGTCGCCGACAATGAGATTTAATCGCTGCTAAGTCTATTGTTATTGCGAAAGGGGTTACTCAATTTACTTCTTAGTGTTAAATTACAGATTTCCAAATACGATCATTTTGAAAAGCAGACAAAAAAAATGGTTTGTCCCCTCATTTCTGTAGGGCAGGAGATAACTTAATTTACTTAGACAATGAACGATATTAATTAGTGATTGATTGTATCAGTGGAGAAAAAAAGGATTAAACTGATTAACAGTTAAGGTAACCCCAAAGGAGCTGTTAACTGAGGTAATTTGTTATAAATTTGAAAAAATACCTAACGACGAATCGGAAACGTTTGATTAACATTTGCAAAAAAAAAGGAGTAATGGGATTTGCGAATTGGAGGAGATGGGGTGGTTATGCACTGTATAATACACAAGTGATGTCTTGGAGAGTTAGGGGTCGTGTGTGTCTCTTTGGGCTATGTGTATCTCTTTGGGAGCATTTGAATCTTTTGGTTACTAAAGTATTATATTTTCATCATGTTTTAGGATATTCGATTAGGATTAACTTAACTTCATTCCTTGAGTGTTGTTGGGGGTAACACGTAAGTACCAAATTTTGAGTTCACTGCAGGGGATTTTCCACAAGGATAATTTTCCATGGGGAGGGAATTTTCCAGGAGGTGAATTGCTACAAGTTTCGTCCACTAGCCTGAACGGTGGAAATTCAATAGCTCAGAATTGGGGTCTTATTCAACAAGCCTGAACGGTGGAAATTCACTAGCTCAGAATTGGGGTCTTAGTCCACCAGCCTGAATGGTTGCAATTCATTATCTCAGAATTGGGGTCTTAGTCAGTGTTCAGATTGGAGCGTTGGGGTTCGATTATCAGGTCTTTTATTTGTCAAGACCTGAATGCTAAGCGATGGACATGAACTCGATTGGGAACCCATTGTGAAAATGGAAAAAAAAAATATTTTGTTGGTATGTGTGTAGAGCATGGCATGGTTACCGCTAGGGCAACAGTCTAACTATTAACGGTTTTAGGTATCCGTGAATAAGTTCTAAAGCGAGAGTGGAAGTTAGGACAAATTTTTTGGAAGTGCCCGTCTCACCTTCCCAGTCTCAGGCAAGTGACCCTAAATTTGAAAAAGTGGAAATTGGCTCAGATTTTCTAAACTGAGCTGCGACAATGAATAGATACTATTGGGAAAGTGATTAGAGACGCTGGACATCCGTGAACAAGTGCTAAATTGAGAGTGGAATTTGGGACAATATTTGGGGGCGCCCACCCGCCCAGAGTCTCCGACAGGTGACTCAAAAATTTAAAAAACACACAGAGACGACAGACACAAAGAGACGAATCAAACACAGAGAGGACAAACACACAGAAACGACACATAGAGACGACACATGCACAGAGACGATACACACACACAGAGTCAACACACACACACACAGACGAGACACACACACAGAAATGACAAACACACATAGAGACGACACACATAGAGAGACGACACGCAGTTTGGAGATTTTCAGACCTAGGTTTTTTAGATTTTCGTGTGTGTTTGACTCCTGGGATTTATTATTTGAGAAGTTAACTTTAGTATTTCGTATTTGACGTGCCTGAAATCATGAATTAGAATATTTAATTAGCTGTTTGGGTTTTCAGACCTAGTTTTTTTTTCACTAGCTCAGTATTGGGGTCTTAGTCCACCAGCCTGAATGGTGGAAATCCACTAGCTCAGTATTGGGGTCGCAGTCCACCAGCCTGAATGGTGGAAATACAATAGCTCAGTAGTGGGGTCTTAGTCCACTAGCCTGAACGGTGGAAATTCAATAGCTCAGAATTGGGGTCTTAGTCCACCAGCCTGAACGGTGGAAATGCACTAGCTCAGAATTGGTGTCTTAGTCCACCAGCCTGAATGGTTGAAATTCACTAGCTCAGAATTGGGGTCTTAGTCAGTGTTCAGATTGGAGCGTTGGGGTCCGACTATCAGGACTTTTATTTCTCAAGGCCTGAATGCTAAGCGATGGACATGAACTCGATTGGGAACCCATTGCGAAAATGGAAAAAACAAAAAACAAAAATATATTGTTGGTATGTGTGTAGAGCATGGCATGGTTACCGCTAGGGCAACAGTCTAACCGTTAACGGTTTTAGGTATCCGTGAATAAGTTCTAAAGCGAGAGTGGAAGTTGGGACAAATTTTTTGGAAGTGCCCGCCTCACCTGCCCAGAGTCTCAGGCAAGTGACCCTAAATTTGAAAAAGTGGAAATTGGCTCAGATTTTCTAAACTGAGCTGCGACAATGAATAGATACTATTGGGAAAGTGATTAGAGACGCTGGACATCCGTGAACAAGTGCTTAATTGAGAGAGGAATTTGGGGCAATATTTGGGAGCGCCCACCCGCCCAGAGTCTCCGGCAGGTGACCCAAAAATTTAAAAAAACACACAGAGACGACAGACACAAAGAGACGAATCAAACACAGAGAGGACAAACACACAGAAACGACACATAGAGACGACACATGCACAGAGACGATACACACACACGCAGAGACGAGACACACACCCACAGAAATGACAAACACACATAGAGAGACGACACGCACACAGAGACGACAAACACACAGAGACAACACACACACAGATACGAAACATACAAAGAGACGACACAAGCACAGAGAGGACAAACATACAGAAACTATACACACAGATAGAGACTACACACATAGAGACGACACACACAAAGAGACGTCACACACACAGATATGAAACCCACATAGAGACGACACACACATAGAGACAACACACACACACACACAGAGACAACATCCACACAGAGACGACACAAACTTGCACACACACACACACACACACACACACACACACACACACACACACACACACACACACACACACACACACACACACACACACACACACACACACACACACACACACACACACACACACACACACACACACACACACACACACACACACACACACACACACACACACACACACACACACACACACACACACACACACACACACACACACACACACACACACACACACACACACACACACACACACACACACACACACACACACACACACACACACACACACACACACACACACACACACACACACACACACACACACACACACACACACACACACACACACACACACACACACACACACACACACACACACACACACACACACACACACACACACACACACACACACACACACACACACACACACACACACACACACACACACACACACACACACACACACACACACACACACACACACACACACACACACACACACACACACACACACACACACACACACACACACACACACACACACACACACACACACACACACACACACACACACACACACACACACACACACACACACACACACACACACACACACACACACACACACACACACACACACACACACACACACACACACACACACACACACACACACACACACACACACACACACACACACACACACACACACACACACACACACACACACACACACACACACACACACACACACACACACACACACACACACACACACACACACACACACACACACACACACACACACACACACACACACACACACACACACACACACACACACACACACACACACACACACACACACACACACACACACACACACACACACACACACACACACACACACACACACACACACACACACACACACACACACACACACACACACACACACACACACACACACACACACACACACACACACACACACACACACACACACACACACACACACACACACACACACACACACACACACACACACACACACACACACACACACACACACACACACACACACACACACACACACACACACACACACACACACACACACACACACACACACACACACACACACACACACACACACACACACACACACACACACACACACACACACACACACACACACACACACAAACACACACACACACACATTGAATTGACGACTTACACATAGAGACGACACACACACACACACAGACGACAAATACACAGAAACGACACACACACAAACAGAGATGACACAGACACAGAGACGACACACACACACACAGAGACGACAACACATAGAGAGACGACACGCACACAGAGACGACAAACACACAGAGACAACACACACACAGATACGAAACACCCACAGAGACGACACATGCACAGAGATGACACACACACAGAGTCCACTCACACACAGAGAGGACAAACACATAGAGACGACAGACACAAAGAGACGAATCACACACAGAGAGGACAAACACACAGAAACGACACATAGAGACGACACATGCACAGAGACGATACACACACACAGAGTGAACACACACAGAGAGACGAAACATGGTTGAAAAGTCAAAGTGCCAGAATGATTGAAATCCACTAGCTCAGAAGTGGGGTATCAGTCCACCAGCCAGAATGGTTGAAATCCACTAGCTCAGAAGTGGGGTCTTAGTCCACCAGCTTGAATGATTGAAATCCACTCGCTCAGAATTGGGGTCCCAGTCCACCAGCCTGAACAGTGGAAATTCACTAGCTCAGAATTGGGATCTTAGTCCACCAGCCTGAATGGTGGAAATCCACTAGCTCAGTATTGGAATCTTAGTCCACCAACCTGAATGGTGGAAATCCACTAGCTCAGTATTGGGGTCTCAGTCCACAAGCCTCAATGATGGAAATTCACTAGCTCAGAATTCGGGTCTTAGTCCACCAGCCTGAATTGTGGATCACTAGCTCAGATTTGGGGTCTTAGTCCACCAGTCTGAATGATTGAAATTCACGAGCTCAGACTTGGGGTTTTAGTCAGTGTTCAGATTGGAGCGTTGGGGTCCGACTATCTGGGCTTTATTTGTCAAGACCTGAGACGACAAACACACAGAGACAACACACACACATAAAGAGACGACACACACACATACACACACACACAGTTACGAAACACACAAAGAGACGACACACGCATAGAGACAACACACACACAAAGAACCAACTCACGCAGAGAGAAGACAAACACACAGAGACGACAGACACAAAGAGACGACTCACACACAGAGAGGACAAACCTAGTCCACCAGCTTGAATGATTGAAATCCACTAACTCAGAATTGGGGTCCCAGTCCACCAGCCTGAACAGTGGAAATTCACTAGCTCAGAATTGGGGTCTTAGTCCACCAGCCTGAATGGTGGAAATTCACTAGCTCAGATTTGGGGTCTTATTCCACCAGTCTGAATGATTGAAATTCACTAGCTCAGACTTGGGGTTTTAGTCAGTGTTCAGATTGGAGCGTTGGGGTCCGACTATCTGGGCTTTATTTGTCAGCTCAGAATTGGGGTCCCAGTCCACCAGCCTGAACAGTGGAAATTCACTAGCTCAGAATTGGGGTCTTAGTCCACCAGCCTGAATGGTGGAAATTCACTAGCTCAGATTTGGGGTCTTATTCCACCAGCCTGAATGATTGAAATTTGGGGTCTTATTCCACCAGCCTGAATGATTGAAATTCACTAGCTCAGAATTGGGGTCTACACACAGAGACAACACACACACAAAGAGACGACACACACACACATACACACACACACACACACAGATACGAAACACACAAAGAGACGACACCTGCAAAGAACCAACTAACGCACAGAGAGGACAAACACACAGAGACGACAGACAAAAAGAGACTACTCACACACAAAGAGGACAAACACACAGAAACGACACACACAGAGACGCCACATACACAAACACGACAAACAAACAGAGTCATAGTGAGAGAAATATCCAAAAAGTTGGGTTGATCTAGGTTCACTTAGAGTGGTACGCACACACACACACACACACACTTTGTATGTGTGTGTGTGTGTGTGTGTGTGTGTGTGTGTGTGTGTGTGTGTGTGTGTGTGTGTGTGTGTGTGTGTGTGTGTGTGTGTGTGTGTGTGTGTGTGTGTGTGTGTGTGTGTGTATGTGTGTGTGTGTGTGTGTGTGTGTGTGTGTGTGTGTGTGTGTGTGTGTGTGTGTGTGTGTGTGTGTGTGTGTGTGTGTGTGTGTGTGTGTGTGTGTGTGTGTGTGTGTGTGTGTGTGTGTGTGTGTGTGTGTGTGTGTGTGTGTGTGTGTGTGTGTGTGTGTGTGTGTGTGTGTGTGTGTGTGTGTGTGTGTGTGTGTGTGTGTGTGTGTGTGTGTGTGTGTGTGTGTGTGTGTGTGTGTGTGTGTGTGTGTGTGTGTGTGTGTGTGTGTGTGTGTGTGTGTGTGTGTGTGTGTGTGTGTGTGTGTGTGTGTGTGTGTGTGTGTGTGTGTGTGTGTGTGTGTGTGTGTGTGTGTGTGTGTGTGTGTGTGTGTGTGTGTGTGTGTGTGTGTGTGTGTGTGTGTGTGTGTGTGTGTGTGTGTGTGTGTGTGTGTGTGTGTGTGTGTGTGTGTGTGTGTGTGTGTGTGTGTGTGTGTGTGTGTGTGTGTGTGTGTGTGTGTGTGTGTGTGTGTGTGTGTGTGTGTGTGTGTGTGTGTGTGTGTGTGTGTGTGTGTGTGTGTGTGTGTGTGTGTGTGTGTGTGTGTGTGTGTGTGTGTGTGTGTGTGTGTGTGTGTGTGTGTGTGTGTGTGTGTGTGTGTGTGTGTGTGTGTGTGTGTGTGTGTGCGTGTGTGTGTGTGTGTGTGTGCACGTGTGTGTCGTCTCTGTGTGGATGTTGTCTCTGTTTGTGTGTGTGTTGTCTCTATGTGTGTGTCGTCTCTATGTGGGTTTCGTATCTGTGTGTGTGTGACGTCTCTTTGTGTGTGTCGTCTCTATGTGTGTCGTCTCTCTGTGTGTGTATCGTTTCTGTATGTTTGTCCTCTCTGTGCTTGTGTCGTCTCTATGTGGGTTTCGTATCTGTGTGTGTGTGACGTCTCTTTGTGTGTGTCGTCTCTATGTGTGTCGTCTCTCTGTGTGTGTATCGTTTCTGTATGTTTGTCATCTCTGTGGTTGTGTCTTCTCTTTGTGTGTTTCGTATCTGTGTGTGTGTGTTGTCTCTGTGTGTTTGTCGTCTCTGTTTGCGTGTCGTCTCTCTATGTGTGTTTGTCATTTCTGTGTGTGTGTGTCTCGTCTCTGCGTGTGTGTGTATCGTCTCTGTGCATGTGTCGTCTCTATGTGTCGTTTCTGTGTGTTTGTCCTCTCTGTGTTTGATTCGTCTCTTTGTGTCCGTCGTCTCTATGTGTTTTTTAAATTTTTGAGTCACCTGCCGGAGACTCTGGGCGGGTGGGCGCTCCCAAATATTGCCCCAAAATCCTCTCTCAATTTAGCACTTGTTCACGGATGTCCAGCGTCTCTAATCACTTTCCCAATAGTATCTATTCATTGTCGCAGCTCAGTTTAGAAAATCTGAGCCAATTTCCACTTTTTCAAATTTAGGGTCACTTGCCTGAGACTCTGGGCAGGTGAGGCGGGCACTTCCAAAAAATTTGTCCCAACTTCCACTCTCGCTTTAGAACTTATTCACGGATACCTAAAACCGTTAACGGTTAGACTGTTGCCCTAGCGGTAACCATGCCATGCTCTACACACATACCAACAATATATTTTTGTTTTTTGTTTTTCCATTTTCACAATGGGTTCCCAATCGAGTTCATGTCCATCGCTTAGCATTCAGGCCCTGAGAAATAAAAGCCCAGATAGTCGGACCCTAACGCTTCAATCTGAACACTGACTAAGACCCCAATTCTGAGCTAGTGAATTGCAACCATTCAGGCTGGTGGACTAAGACCCCAATTCTGAGCTAGTGAATTTCCACCGTTCAGGCTGGTGGACTAAGACCCCAATTCTGAGCTATTGAATTTCCACCGTTCAGGCTGGTGGACTAAGACCCCAATTCTGAGCTATTGGATTTCCACCATTCAGGCTGGTGGACTGCGACCCCAATACTGAGCTAGTGGATTTCCACCATTCAGGCTGGTGGACTAAGACCCCAATACTGAGCTAGTGGATAAAAACTAGGTCTGAAAACCCAAACAGCTAATTAAATATTCTAATTCATGATTTCAGGCACGTCAAATACGAAATACTAAAGTTAACTTCTCAAATAATAAATCCCAGGAGTCAAACACACACGAAAATCTAAAAAACCTAGGTCTGAAAATCTCCAAACTGCGTGTCGTCTCTCTATGTGTGTCGTTTCTCTGTGTGTTTGTCATTTCTGTGTGTGTGTCTCGTCTCTGTGTGTGTGTGTGTGTTGACTCTGTGTGTGTGTATCGTCTCTGTGCATGTGTCGTCTCTATTTGTCGTTTCTGTGTGTTTGTCCTCTCTTTGTTTGATTCGTCTCTTTGTGTCAGTCGTCTCTGTGTGTTTTTCGATTTTTGAGTCACCTGTCGGAGACTCTGGGCGGGTGGGCGCCCCCAAATATTGTCCCAAATTCCTCTCTCAATTTAGCACTTGTTCACGGATGTCCAGCGTCTCTAATCACTTTCCCAATAGTATCTATTCATTGTCGCAGCTCAGTTTAGAAAATCTGAGCCAATTTCCACTTTTTCAGATTTAGGACCACTTGCCCGAGACTGGGAAGGTGAGACGGGCACTTCCAAAAAATTTGTCCTAACTTCCACTCTCGCTTTAGAACCTATTCACGGATACCTAAAACCGTTAACGGTTAGACTGTTGCCCTAGCGGTAACCATGCCATGCTCTACACACATACCAACAAAATATTTGTTTTTTCCATTTTCACAATGGGTTCCCAATCGAGTTCATGTCCTTCGCTTAGCATTCAGGTCTTGACAAATAAAGGACCTGATAATCGGACCCCAACGCTCCAATCTGAACACTGACTAAGACCCCAATTCTGAGCTAATGAATTTCAACAATTCAGGCTGGTGGACTTTGACCCCAATTCTGAGCTAGTGAATTTCCACCGTTCAGGCTGGTGGACTAAGACCCCAATTCTGAGCTATTGAATTTCCACCGTTCAGGCTAGTGGACGAAACTTGTAGCAATTCACCTCCTGGAAAATTCCCTCCCCATGGAAAATTCTCCTTGTGGAAAATCCCCTGCAGTGAACTCAAAATTTGGTACTTACGTGTTACCCCCCGACAATACTCAAGGAATGAAGTTAAGTTAATCCTAATCGAATATCCTAAAACATGATGAAAATATAATACTTTAGTAACCAAAAGATTCAAATGCTCCCAAAGAGATACACATAGCCCAAAGAGACACACACGACCCCTAGCTATCCAAAACATCACTTGTGTATTATACAGTGCATAACCACCCCATCTCCTCCAATTCGCAAATCCCATTACTCCTTTTTTTTGCAAATGTTAATCAAACGTTTCCGATTCGTCGTTAGGTATTTTTTCAAATTTATAACAAATTACCTCAGTTAACAGCTCCTTTGGGGTTACCTTAACTGTTAATCAGTTTAATCCTTTTTTTCTCCACTGATACAATCAATCACTAATTAATATCGTTCATTGTCTAAGTAAATTAAGTTATCTCCTGCCCTACAGAAATGATGGGACAAAACCAATTTTTTTGTCTGCTTTTCAAAATGATCGTATTTGGAAATCTGTCATTTAACACTAAGAAGTAAATTGAGTAATCCCTTTCGCAATAACAATAGGCTTAGCAGCGATTAAATCTCATTGTCGGTGACAATTCAATCAGATTACAGTAGTGAAAATGGAGTAACTTTTCGCATAAAATTCGCAAATCCCTTAAACTAAAGAAGTAATTACCCTTTTCAAAAACATCACTCGTTCTATTAATGAACCCATGAAACGAAACCAGTCTGATAGCATCACACAATCTCGCTCCAAGTTCCAAAAATGGAATGCATGTAGCGTTCGTAGTAATAGGTTTAAAAAACCTATTAGCCAAGTTTAAAAAAAAAAAAACCTACTAATCAACTTACAGATGAATGACCACGGATTTAACCTAAAAAAAAACAAACTTGTATATCATGAACTAGAAATCTACGTCAGAAAAACCTGTCCTTAATCATTGAACTTTGAAATTGCGTAAATCTCCTGACAAAGAAAGAGTGTAATGACCAGTAGAAGTAGAATTACCAGAAAAACCGGAAGGAACGTAAAGGCCGCAATATGGTACCTCTTATTCTACTCATATAAGGTTTTTATGGAAGGGGTGGTCATATAAACTTTGAAGGAAGCTAGATTTGATTGGAAATTGAAAGTTCTAGTTCCCTTTTAAAGAGTCAAAAGGGATTGGAGGGCAAATAGCCCCCCATGCCCTCTTTTTCCCAAATGTATCATATCAAAATTTCTACGATCATATATGACCCTTGTGTAAAAAAAAAAACAGAGCCAAGGGACAAGGGTTGAAAGTTATGTCCCGGAGGCATATAAGGTTTCTATGGAAGGGGTGGTCCTATAAACTTTGGCATGAGGTTCATTTGATTGGAAATTGAAAGCTCTAGTTCTATTCTATAAGAGTCAAAAGTGATCAGAGGGGAACTAGACCCCCCCCCCCATGCCATTTTTTCCACAAATGAATCCGTTTGAAATTTTTATTTTTTCCTCCAAATGCATCTGATCAAAATTTTAGACCGCTAATTTGTTCAAAATGGTCCAAGGCCAAATAACTATGGTTCCGGGTATGATAATTCCCCTCAGGTTTTGAGACAAGGTTATAAGTTATGGCATTTGTCTATTTTTAACATATGGCTTTTACGGAAAAGGCACTCGTGTAAACTTTGGAAGAGGCTCATTCGATTGGAAATCCAAATTACTAGTAACCTCTTTAATAGTCAAAAGTGATTGGAGGGTAGCCAGCCCTCCCCCAATCATGCAATGTTTTCCCCAAATGCATCTGGTCAAAATTTGAGATTGCCATTTAGTTCAAAATAGCCCAAAAATCAAATAGATATAGCTCGGGGGTTGACAAATCCAACACCCTCTGGAGCAAAGGCTGTAACTTATGCAAGTTGCCCATTATTAGCATATAATGTTTTTACGGAGGAATTGATCGTAAAAAACTTTGGAGAGGGTCTCATTCGATTGGAAATATAACGTTCTAGTTCCTTTTTAAAGAGTCCAAAGTCGTCAAGGGGCAACTAGCCCCCTTACCGCCTTCTCCCCCAAATGTGTCGGGTTAAAACTTTGAGATAGCCATTTGTTTCAAAATAGAAAAAGGCCAAATAGCTCTGCTCTGTTTCAAGCTCCAGGACAAATTATATTTTGGCTTTTAGAAAGCGTAGGGTTTAGAACCCAACTCAGATTAATTTCTGCACGTTTTAAGTTTGACTTATTTTAATTTCTGTTTGTTTTGGGTTTCATTTATTTATTGGTACTGAATTGTGGTTGTATGCTTGGTAGATTATTTGATTCTATTTTTGATGATTTTTAGTTTAATGGAGTTCTTTACATTTTTTTTGAAAAACTTATTTTGTGCAAAAAGTTTTTTTGATTAATTTCTGTTCGTTTTATATTGACATATTCTTTTTCAGGGAGAAAAACTGAGACTCTTCTGAAGTTAAACAATCTTTACTTCCATAAAAACCTTTATTACCCCCTGGGCATAACTTACAATCCTTACTCCTAATCTCTGGGGTTTGTTTCAACCCCAAAAGCCTTGTTATATGATATTTAGATTATTTTGAATAGAATGGCTATCTCAAAATTTCTATTAGACGCATTTAGGGAAAATATAAAGTGTGTGTAGGGGGGAAAGGGTAGCTGCCCTCTGATACCTTTGATTCTTAAAAAGAGCACTAGAGCGTCTGATTACAAATCCAATGAGCCCCCTTTGAAGTTTATATGACCCAACTTTCTATAGAAACTCTATATGTCCCCAGGGCATAACTTGCAACCCTTACCCTGAGGGCTGGGAGGATTTGTTGTCCTCAAAGACACAATTTTCAGACCTTTCTGATAGGCTTGACAAAAATGCTGTATCAGAATTTTGATTGGAAGTGTTTGGGGAAATGATAAGCGAGGAGGGAGACATTTACCCTCTGATCACTTTCGACTAATAAAAAAGGCATTAGTTCTCTCAATATCCAATCGAATGAGCCCTTTTTGAAGCTTCTACGACAAAACTTTCTATAAAAACGTTATCTGCCCCAAGGGCATAACTTAAGACCATTGTCATGAGGGCTATGGGGGAAGGGTTGTCATCCTCAAAGACATAATTTCCAGACCTTTCAACTACGTTGAACAAAATAGCCATATAAAAATGTTGATCATAAATGTTTGGGCAAATGAGGGGTGGGGGGGGGGATTCTCCCTCTGAGTACATTCGACTATTAAAAAGGGCAAAAACCCTCTCAATTTCTAATCGAAAGAGCCCCTTTTGAAGTTTTTACGACAACAGTTTGTATATGACATTATATGCCCCCAGGCCATAACTTAAAACCTTAGCCCTGAGGGCTATTGGGGGTTGTCATACTCAAAAACATAATTTTCGGACCCTTCAACTGCTTTTAAGAATATTGCTATATCAAAATGTTGATCGGAAGTGTTTGGGGAACTGAAGGGTATGAGGGGGATTGCCCTCCGATCACTTTTGACTATTAATAAGGGCACTAGCCCTCTCAATTCCCAAAAAAATGAGTCCTTTTTGAAGTCTCTACGACAACGCGGGCAAAGAATTTTCATTTCTAGGATGTGTTAGGGGAAATGGTAGGCGTGAGAGGGGTGTTAGTTGCCCTCCAATCAATTTCGACTATTAAATAGGGCAGTAGTGCTTTCAATTTCCAATCAAATGAGCCCTTTTTGAAGTTTCTACGACAAAGTTTAATATAAAACCTTATATGTCCTCATGGCATAACTTACAAACCATGCGCTGAGGGCTGTGGGGGGAGTGTCATCCTCAAAGACATAATTTCTGGACTTTTCAACTAAGCTGAACAAAATAGCTATCTAAAAATTTTTATTGTATGTTTTTGGGGAAATGGTGGGCGTGGGAGGGGTGTTAGTTTTCCTCCAATCATTATTTACTATTAAAAAGGGTACTAGCCCTTCGAAGTTTTCGAAGTTTCTATTATAACTCTCTATCAGAACCTTATATGCACCAAGGCATAACTTACAACTCTTGCCCTAAGGTATGTGTGTGGTTTGGGGGGGGGGGTAAACACCTAATATTCAGAACTTTCAACTACGTTGAAAAAATGGCTATCTCAAAATTTTTATTGGATGTGTTTGGGGAAATGAAAACGTGGAAGGGGTGTTAGTTGCCTTCTAATTACTTTTGACTATTAAAGAGGGATCTAGCCATTTTAATTTCCAATCCAATGAGCCCTTTTTGAAGTTTCTACGACAACGCTTTCTATAAAAACCTTATATGCCCCCAGGGCAGAAATTACAACACTTGCCCTGAGGGCTGTGGGGTGTTGTCATCCCCAAAGATCTAATTTTTGGAATTTCAATTAAGTTGAACAAAATGGCTATAAAAACGTTGTATGCCCCCAGGGCAGAACTTGCAACCTTTGTTTTGGGGGCTCTGGGGGGTTTATCATACTCAAATACATAATTTCCAGAACTTATAACTACGTTGAACAAAATGGCCATCTCTAAATTTTGATTGAATGTGTTTGGGGAAATGGTGGGCGTGAGAGAGGGGTTAGTTACTTTCCATTCACTTTCGACTAATAAAAAGGCCACTAGCCCTTTCAATTACCAATTAAGTGAGCCTTTTTTGAAGTTTCTACGACAATTTTCTATAAAAACCTTATATGCCCCAGGGCATATCTTACAACCCTTGCCCTGAGGACTCTGAGGGAGTTACCATCCTCAAGGACCTAATTTCCAGAACTTTCAACTACGTTGAACAAAATGGATCTCTCAAAATTTTGATTGAATGTGTTTGGGAAAATGGTGGTCATGAGAGGGGAATTAGTAGCCCTTCAATCACTTTTGACTATTAAAAAGGGCACTAGCCCTTTCAATCTCCAACTGAATGAGCCCTTTCTGAAGTTTCTACAACATTGATTTCTATAAGAAATCTTATAGGCCCCCAGGGTATAACTTACAACCCTTGCCCTGAGGGCTGTGGGGGGGGGTTCATCCTTAAGGACCTGATTTTCAAAATGTTCCACTACGTTGAATAAAATGGATATCTAAAAATTTTGATTGTATGTGTTTGGGGAAAAGGTGGGCGTGAGAGTTAATTGCCCTCAAATCACTTTCGACTATTAAAAAGGGCAATAGCTCTTTGAATTTCCAATTGAATGAGCCCTTTTTCAAGCTTCTACAACAAAGTTTTCAATAAAAAAGCCCCCAGTGCATAACTTATAAATCGTGCCCTGAGGACTCTGAGGGGGCTATCATCCTCAAAGACCTAATTTCCAGAACTTTCAACTGCGCTGAACAAAATGGCTATCTCAAATTTTGATTGGGAGCGCTTAGGGAAATATTGGGCGTGGAAGGGGTGTTAGTTTCCTTCCAATCACATTCGACTATTAAAAAGGACACTAGCTATTTCAATTTCCAGTCGAATGAGCCCTTTTTAAAGTTTTTACGACCACGCTTTTTATGAAAAAAACCTTATATGCCAACAGGGCATAACTTACAACCCTTGCCCTGAGGGCTGTGGAGGGTTGTCATCCTCAAAGAACTAATTTCCAGAACTTTCAACTACGTTGTACAAAATAGCTATCTCAAAATTTTGATTGGATGTGTTTGGGGAAAAGGTGGGAGTGAGAGGGGGTTAATTCACCTTCAATCACTTTGGACTATTAAAAAGGGCACTAGCCCTTTAAATATCCAATCGAATGAGCCTTTTTTGAAGTTTCTACGACAACAGTTTCTGTAAAACCTTCTATGCCCCCAGGGCATAACTCATAACCGTTGCCCTGTGGGCTGTGGGGAGTGTCCTCCTCAAAACATAATTTGTATCTGGAAATCAACTACGCTGAACAAAATGGCTAACTCAACGTTTTTGATTGGATGTGTTTGGGGAAACGGTGGGCGTGGAAGGGGTTTCAGCTGCCTTTCAGTCACTTTCGACAATTAGAAAGGGCGCAAGCCATTCTAATTTCCAATCGAATGAGCCCTTTTCGAAGTTTCTACGACAGCTCCTTCGACTTCTTCGTCCAACTTCGATTAGTTGACCTGGTCTAAAGGAATAAAATAATACATTGGGCCAACATTGTTCTTTATTTAGGCAGCGCTATTGCGCTGATAATAAATCTTAATAATTTAAATAAAATAATTTATTATTATTTTTTAAAACATGTCTATTGGGGTCGTTACATGGATGACGTAATTTCACTTTGGAATTATGGGGAAATTGAACTTCGGGGTTTCCTAGATCATCTTAATACTTATGTCTAGGAATTTGCAGTTTACCCTAGAAATTGAATTTGAAAATAAACTACCATTTTTACATGTGCTAATTGTCCGTAATACTAATAATTTTGACTTCACTATCTATAGAAAACTAACACAAAACAATAGATATCTACATTTTAATTCAAATCACCCCCCACAAGTTAAAAGAGCAGTTGTAACTTCTCTCATTGACCGTGCCCTGAACATTTGCTCCGATTCATACATAAAAGCAGAAATAAATTTTATCAGAGATATTCATTTTGGCAACGGATACCCCATTCCTTTTGCAAATAATACGATTAACCATAGACTAAAAAGATATTTTCGTGAAATCAACGACATTTCACAATGTGAGGCTCCAGAAAAACCCTCAAATATAATCTATCTTCCGTACATCCCAAGAATCACCACAAAAACAAAAAATATTTGCACAAAAAACAATCTGTATTTAGTTTTGACCAATAATTTTAAAATCAAAAATTTCTTAAACCCCGGTAAATATAAAACCCCAGTTACTCACCAAAGAGGGGTTTATCAAATACCATGCGAGTGTGTCAATTACTACGTTGGCAAAACTCATCACAATCTAGAAAAACGGATACACCAGCATAAAGAAGACATAGACAAAGCGTTAATTGCTAATAATTCTAATAACTCCTTTGATTCTGCTTTAGCTAGCCATATATTTGATAATCCCAGCCACACAAAACTTTTTGAAAAATTTTCTCTCATTAGTGGTGATTTGGGGATAAAACAGGTGGTCCGGGAATCAATCGAAATTAGGCTCAAAACAAATAGAAATATTTCCTTAAATAGGGACTTAGGAGAATATTCACTGAATTCTTTATACTCAAATTTAATTAAAAATGATCTAACAAAATATTTGATTAAACCAATTGACAATAGTATTGAACCCGTTACAAAAAGGCCTTTAAGACTAGCTGCTAAAAAAACAAGATCAGCTTTGAAAACTTGCAGTTAATAATTTCATTTTATTTTGTCTGAATGAATTCATCCTCTCTCATCATTTTATTTATCAGTCCTGGTTGAACTTCGTTGAAGTAAGGATACTGGGGCTGTTTTAAAGGTTTTTAAAAGCATTTTTAGTTTTTAACTTCGTATTTTAATGTAAGTTGTTTATATATATATTTTTTCTTTAATGTTGTGCTGAAGAAGGCCCTTGGACATAGGGCCGAAATATTCACCGATTTAAATTGCACTGTCTTGGATAAAAATTTCCCTATTGTTTTTGAGTTGTGTTTGTTTGATAGCTAGCAACCTAGTAAGAGATGATCACGTCCAATGTTAAGAAATATAAAAACCCATAACTTCTAAGAAAAAGGCCAGATCAAAAAAAAAGTGCACCATTAGAACCGCCATGTCTGAAACCCCTGTATAGGAAACTTTCTGTCACTTGGCTTGAACAGCAAGGGAAATATATTGGCTTAAAAATCAAGAAAATTTACTTTAACCCTGTTATTCTCCACAAACGGCATATTTTTTTCTTTCTCTTTTTTTTCTTTCTTTCTTTTCCACAGATAACTTGGCAGTGGAACATCGTAGAGAGTTGTTCAATGGCTCATTTTAAAGGAAATTAATTGGGTTAAAAATCTTTAGTAACTAAAATAAATTATTTCTAAAAGAGAATATATTTTTCCACCAAAAACTGCATTTTTATGTCTTTTCATACTGCAGTCTTTTCAAAGAAATTTGATTTTTGTACATAAATCATAATCGTATATACCAGCGGTAAGATTTCAATTTTACCTTAAAAGACGATCATTGGAATAACAAACCATTGCATACATTGGACTTAGTTCAGCTATTGTAGGTTCGTCTCTTACTATTTCAAAGAAGAAAAAGCCGTAGGGTTTTTCCTGTTTGTTAGTAATCCGGGTTGCAGCGGTAGCTAGCAATAATCCGGGTTGCAGCGGTAGCTAGCAACCTAGTAAGAGACGATCACGTCCAATTTTAAGAAATATAAAAACCCCTAGCTCCCGAAAAAAGAGTCAGATCAAAACAAAAAGTACACCATTAGAACCACCTTGTCCGAAAACCCTATGTAGGAAACCTACCGTCCTTTGGCTTTAATAACAAAGAAAATGTATTGGCTTGAAAATCAAGAAATTACATTAAAGGATGAGCTATAGCACATAGTAACTGGAATCCGGGTTGCAACAGTAGCTTGCAGCCTATCCGGGTTGAGGTGGTAGCTAGAACCTAGCACCCTATTCAAGTTAGTATAGGCAAGAGTTCGTTCTTTATTGTAAGAAAAGGAAGAAAAAAAAAGATCCCGTATATGCAGAATATCTACTTGACTGACACATTTTATGATGAATTCTATCGACTCTCTATTTAACCTAGCAAAAAAACACACTAATTTAAAAATTTCAGGTATTTTTCTAGCTTTAATTAAAAATTTTAAATTATTGCTAAGACACCATAAACATTTTTAATTTTAGATTGGATCCTGACTTTGGATCTTGTGATCTGATTTCAAATCTCGGTTGTTTTATTTTAATGTAAATTTGTGTATTACTTTTTTTTAAACTTGCATGTAGCTTGCTTTTATTTAACCATTATTTAATCATTAGCTGAATGTATTTTTTTTTTTTTTTTTTTTGTAAATAGCAATTCTTTAGAAGCAAATTGGGGAACGCAAATTTAGAAATATCATACAAGCTACATTCTCTATACCTGAGAGAGCCAAGCCAAAACACTGAAAAACGAAACGTCAAATCTTGCATTTGAAATGGTACCAGATTTATAATTAATATTATGACCAGTTATACCCAAATAAAGCTGACTCAAGGAAGAAATGCTTTCGCCGTGCCACCAATAACCTGACGACAGAGCGGGCAGTTTGCTAAGGCAGAAGTACAGCTGGAACAAGATGCAAGATGGCCGCATGGCAAAAATATGACTTCGATTCACTTGTCCAGACATACTTTACACTTATATCGCTCTTCAATTGCTTCTTCAAACTTGTCCACATCCATTGCTTCTTCAAGACTTCTTCTTGGAGAGACGACATTTACTATGACAGGAGGCTCACCAGGTGGGAGTGGAATCTCATTTGGCTGTGGAGCAGGAGCCCCATACCACGCAGGAGAGATGTCCTCACCAACTTCGGCATTGGAATGAGGATTGGCTGAAACGGCTGATTCTTCTGGGAGCTGATACCAACTGGTGGGTTCTGAAGCTTCTGGCTCTTGGAGTGCCGATGATCCAAATTCCTGGTCAATTTCCGAGACATCGCGAATTCTTATTCTTGGCAAATTCGTTTCTGTTCCACTAGGAGGAACACTAGGAATTCTAAATTCATCGCGGATTCCTATTCCTGGCAAATTTGTTTCTGTTCCACTTGAAGAGGGAACAGAGGATGAAGTCTCGACTGGCTGATCGGGTATTTCAAGGGCAGCAATAATCAACGCATCAACCGCCATAAATCCTTGGCCTGTTCTCTTCAACTGATTCAAAATAGCTTGTCTCACTTTCGTAGCTTCTACAACTTCCATTGCCATCTTGGCCACGGATCCTTCAATTTCTTTCTTCAGTTTTTCTTCCAGCCTTCTTTCACTTTCAGTGTCTTTGGCCTCTGCTTTCCTTTTAAGTAGCTCTTTGACTTCCTTAATAAATTCATCTCCCTTTGACTGAATTAAAAATACACAGTCATTAAACCACCTTGCATGTGCAACCCAGGGGTCATCTGTTACCTCCCAGTTACACAATCCCATATCACAATGAAAACATTTCACCTTATCTGACTCTCCCAGATAGAAAAATCCAGCTTCGGCAAGTTTGCGAGGATCCATCCGCTCATGGTAATGCCAATTAGCAAAAGTTTTTAACCTAGCTTCAAAAGTTGTTTTATCAGGGTGCTCAGGGCCTCGATGGGCATTAATTCTGAGGTTGGCCAGCGAATTGAGATGACTGTGAACTGATGTGACCAGTGACTGCGAATTGATGCTAGGAAGGGCTGTACCACCACTTCGGACAGAAAGATTATCCACTGCTATTTGCCGGTTTCTCGATCTAATATATCGCTCACAAAAATCATAGCCTCCGGGTACAGCAGGAGGTAAACTTATAAGTGGGGCTTCGGAGCCGTTTTTAGCTTCAGCTAGAATGTTTACAACATCACATCCCTGGACAAAGGGGCATATTTAAAATTGTCTTCTATGTTCTTACAAATGCACAACTCCCTCCACCCAAAGTCCAACCACCCCAGCACAAAAAGCACACTGAACCTGGTCACCATGGCCGACAAAAAAGAATCCAGCTTTAGCTAATTCTCTGGTGTCAATAAAATCCTTCGTCCACCTTCCATTAAATGTCATTTGTCTAACATCCTCTCGTTTAAGAGCTCGACGATCTTTTTGTGACAATAAAGGGCGGGAGGAACTCATAGACAAAACCCTTATATTTTCAAGAGGCAACGGAGGCTGTGAATCAGAATTGGAGGATCCTGTTGACGAGGTAGAACCCGTCCTTAAAGTTCTTAACGATCTTGGTGGTTGCGGACGACTGATACGATTTTTTTGTTTCAAAAATGGACAATCCGGGCTTATGTTTAAGTGCCTAGCAATAGCTTGATCGTTACAATTCCAGTCACTAATTCTTTTTTTGCAGGCAAAACACTCCACTTCAGTACCTGTGCCTGTGTAATAAAAACCGGCACGTGCTATTCTTCCTGCAGACAGAGGCGCAGACGAGGGCCAACAACGAAAAGTGTTAATTCTTTGTTCCAAGTTTTCAAAACGCATTGGTTGAATGTTTGAATGTTTATGAGACCATTTAAATCTTTGTCGCTCTTAAGTAGTAATTATGACGTCATAGCCTAATGATTTTATTTCATGACGTCATGGCGCAATGGTATTATTTCATGACGTCTTCGGAAACAACAATATAATTTCGTGTTTTTCTATTCACGTCATAGCTCTAATATAAAACTATGACGACATTCATTATTTATCTAGTAGGGTTTCAGACAAGGTAGTTCTAATGATGTACTTTTGCTTTGATCTGACTCTATGTTTAGGAGTTTTGGGTTTTTATATTTCTTAGCATTGGACTGATCGTCTCTTACTAGGTTGCTAGCTACTGCTGCAACCCAAAATATGAGAGGCAGCCTGGCCGAGTGGTCAAAGGCACTGGTGTTAGCCACCAGTCTCTTCGGAGGCGTGGGTTCAAATCTTACCGCTGGTATACGATTATGTTTGAAAGACTGCAGTATGGAAAGATATCAAAAATGCAGTTTTTGGTGGAAAAATTTATTCTCTTTTAGAAATAATTTATTTTAGTTACTATAGATTTTTAACCCAATTAATTTCCTTTAAAATGAGCCATTGAACAACTATCTACGATGTTCCAGTGCAAAGCTATCTCTGGAAAAGAAAGAAAAAAAGAAAAAAATATCCCGTTTAGGCAGAATGTTGTAGTAGCTGCCACTTTTCTTGATTTTCAAGCCAATATATTTCCCTTGCTTTTCAAGCCAAAGGGCGGTAAGTTTCCTTTCAAGGGGTTTCGGACAAGGCGGTTCTAATGGTGTACTTTTTGTTTTGATCTGACTCCTTTTTTAGGACTATATGAGTTTTTATATTTCTTAACATTGGACGTGATCGTCTCTTGCTAGGTTGCTAGCAACCGCTGCAACCCAGATTGCTAGCTACCGCTACAACCCGGACGCTAGCTACCGCTGCAACCCGGATTACTATACAATATTTTTGCAGTTTGCAGATAAATAAAATTATCATATTTAAATTTTTCAGGAATTATTCTAGTTTTAGTTAACAAATAAATTTTTTGTTAATATCCCCCAAAAATGACTGCATTTTACATAAAATGGATAATCACATGAAAAACCTTTTTGAAAAACACCATTTATGATGAACTATATCGGTCCTTTATGTAATTTTAATGGTGTAGTTTTTGTTTTGATCTGACTGTTTTTTTAGGAGTTATGGGTTGTTATATTTCTTAACATTGTGCATGATCGTCTCTTACTATGTTGCTAGCTACCGCTGCAACCCGGATTACTGTATTACAAACAGGAAAGAGCCTATGGCATTTTCTTAATGGGAATGGTAAAAGACGACCTACATACAACCTACGATTAAGACATCATTGATCAATCTTTAACATGAAATTATAATATTATTTTAGATACTATGGGCAGGAGGTTGTTCTTTACTGTACTCTTACTAGGTTGCTAGCTACCGCTGCAACCCGGATACTGTAACTGGAACCACCATATATCAGTTACTTTTGGCAAGAGATTGTTCTTTATGTAATCATCTGTATATACACAGTTTTGTGGAAAAATCATATTAATAGTGACCTTACTACCGCACAATGGATGAAAGTGTGCCTGATGAATGGAGGTTTGCTGGTTCAAATCCGTCTGTAGTAAGGGATGAACAATTAAATGAGGCGATAAAACAGGAATGAATAAATCTTCTGAAAACCGCCGGAACATTTCCGTCCCTGTAGATCTCCTCTACTCGTCGTCTTACAAATGTCCAGTAGAAAGCTCCAGTAGAGAGGGCTGGATAATAGATCTTAAATCTAATACGAAGCCGGTGGAAAATTGCTGTTTTTCATCACTGGAGGGCTGGGCGAAAGAAGAGAGGAACTGTGCTATTTGTCGCATTGCAGTCACAGAGTGCTGCAAAAGATAGTGCAGCACCTCCGATTAAAAAATACTTCAAATGTTTCAGCATCTTGTGTAATTTTGTATGAAACAAGAGTTGAGTCTAGCAATTTCCAAGTTACGGACAAACGATAAAGAACTTTAAATTGATTTTTTTAATTTTTTACTCTGAAGTACTTAGACACCAAAATCTGTTGGCCCAAGGAATGAGATTATTTTGCTATTTTTAAGTTTTGTATAATAAAAAAGACTAGAATATTATTTTGGAAAAATATACTTCAATAAAAATAAGGACGCCATCTTGCCCATTGATGTAGTCGATGATGTTTGATTAAATATAGTGATATGTATACAGTTTACAGTTTCAACAATATATATAGTGTATTTAGATATAGTGTGTATAGTTTCAGCAGAGTGATTAAAAAGAAAAATTCAGTTTCAGCTAATGAAGGATGAAATCCACACAATCAGCTCTTCCTGATAGCAAATTAGTTTGAATTTTTTTTTATCTTGTCATCACCTCTAGAAACACTCCGTTCATACAGCACACCCAAAATAATATGTTACAGTATTTGAAAAAAAATGGAGAAGCAAATTATTTTTTCTGTAGACAAATATTGCTTATTTTTATCATAAAGTTGGTTTTCTACTGCATGAGCTTAATTTGCAAGAATCACCACATAATAAAATATTTTCCCATTTTTAAATTTCAGTTGTTGTTTTTCAATAGGTACCTTATGTTACGAAATGCGCCAACACCTTACAACATACGTGTGCTCTTGAACTGTGGTAGGTTCAAAATAGGTCTTTTAGATAGTTTTAAATCTTTGGGTGTCTCAAAATTCACACACAATGACGATTGGACCAAATTTTGGCAAAATTTACTACTTCGTTGCTAAAAATGACCAAAACGGACCTCTTTCTTGCTGGGGCCTCTATTATTGCTTGAAAAAAGGAGAAATATGTAAATATTTTCGTTTAAAATAATACTTCTTTAATTTCCTTTAGGTGGCACTGGTTGTTGGTGCGATTACCAATGTTTTTATCAATATATTATATCCATATTCCATGTTAAGAAACAAATTTGCTGGAATGATGTTAAAGAAACGAAGTATTTTCATATTTTTAGCTAAAAAAGGTAACAACCTATAGCCTTTTGATTTTGTCAACTCTTGTTGCGGTCAAATTCTTATCCGAATGTTTTTCCATTTTAAAATTTTTGTAACACTTTGCGCATGAATGACGTCACAAATACTTGGGAGAGTAGCTACAATGAATTTTGGTGTCGGTGAGTGTCGGTGTTAAATATTTTAAAAACCATATTACAATTTAATTGGATTGTCGATAGAACAGAATAACATGTCCATATAAACAAGCAAAAAGAGCTCCTGGAAATGCTTAAATGAAATCAAAATTCTATAAATAAATGTGTTTCTTTTCACCGGATGAAGCTTGGCACTCTGGTGCTATAACATAAAGATAGCAAATACTACTATAGATGAAAAAGTGGAATCCAAAAACAACCAGTAATAAAATAAATAATAGAAACCCAAAACGAATTCTTACGTTTAACAACCTTGCAAGTAAAACGAACAGAGATCACGAAAAACAAGAGCACAGCTCTAAGCCACAACTACCAAAACAACAAAGCCACAACTACTACAGCAACTAAGCCACGACTATCCCAACAACTAAGTCACAACTACAGTAGAAAGGGGTCATGAGGTCCCGGGTGAACCACGTGGTTTATGGTTTTTCTCACTGAGAATGAAAAAATAGGATTTGTCTCATTTGAAAAAACAGGATTGGTCTCACTTTGATGGATGTTTCTTGGATGGTTATGAGTGTTGGTCAATTTATTTATTTTTTTTCATGGATGTCAATATCAATTTATGTCTGTTTTATGGTTTTTGTCAGTGAGAATGAAAAAACAGGATTTTTGTGATTTGATGGATGTTTCTTGGAGAATTGTTCCCGGGTGAAGTTTATTAATGTCTGACAGATGATTTCATGGTTGATTAATGTCTTTGGAGTTTGTCCAGGACAATTGTTTCCGGGTGAAGTTTATTAATGTCTGACAGATGATGTCAAGGTTGATTGATTGGTCGCGAGAGCGGAATTATCTCCGGGTGAATGTTTTGATCTTAGAGACGAAGAGATTAACGCGGGAGAGGGTTTCCTAGTAATTTAAAATGTGACAGCGCAGGGATGCCAAAAACAAAAGGAACACGCAGAAATTACGTTTAGGGGTTATTTGGGCGAAACCATATTAGATATTTTAGGGAATTATTGCAGCGAAACCTCCCCTCCCCGGGTCCCCAAAGAGTCCCCTCCCCATTTTTTAATACTTTTTTAAGGCTTTATTATATCTTTTCAGAACAAGTTATTTTCTTAATGTCTATCCTAAACCCATTTTACAAGTTGAAGTACCCATCCTTCTCACCCACAACTTTACTTTACGACTTTTTGCACATCCCAAGATCAAACAATACTTTTCAAAAGGCATATCAGAACAAGTTCTTTTCTAAGTGACCGTCCTAAACCCATTTTGCAAATTGAAGTACCCATCCTTTTCACCCACAACTTTACTTTAAAGCTTTTTGAATGCTCCAACACCAAGCAATACTTTTCAAAGGGCATTTCAGAACGATTTATTTTCTTAATGTCACTCCTAAACCCATTTTACAAGTTGAAGTACCCATCCTTTTTACCCACAAATTTACTTTACAGCTTTTTTGAATGCTCCAACACCAAGCAATACTTTTCAAAAGGCATTTTAGAACAATTTCTTTTCTTAATGTCCTTCCGAAACCCATTTTACAAGTTGAAGTACCCATCCTTTTCATCCACAACATAACTGTACAGCCTTTTTGAATACTCCAACACCAAGCAATACTTTTCAAAGGGCATTTCAGAACAAGCTCTTTTCATAATATCCATCCTAAACCCATTTTACAAGTTGAAGTACCTATCCTTTTCACCCACAAATTTACTTTACAGCTTTTTGAATGCCCCAACACCAAGGTATACTTTTCAAATGGCATTTCACAATAAGTTCTTTTTTTAATGTACGTCCTAAACCTATTTTACAAATTGAAGAACCCATCCATTTCACCCACAACTTTACTTTACAGCTTTTTTGAAGCTCCAACACCAAGCAATACTTTTCAAAAGGCATTTCAGAACAATTACTTTTCATAATGTTCATTTTAAACCCATTTTACAAGTTGAAGTACCCATCCTTTTCACGCACAACTTTACTATACTGCCTTTTTGAATGCTCCAACACCAAGCAATACTTTTCAAATGACATTTTAGAACAAGTTATTTTCTTAATGTCATTCCTAAACCCATTTTACAAGCTGAAGTACCCATCCTTTTCGCCCACAACTTTACTTTACAGCTTTTTAAATGCCCCATCACCAAGCAATAATTTTCAAATGGCATTTCAGAAGAAGTTATTATTCTTAATGTCATTCTTAAACCCATTTTACAAGTTGAAGTACTATCTTTTTCAACACAACTTTACTTTACGACTTTTTTGCACATCCAAACATCGAGCAATACTTTCCAAAAGACTTTATTATATCTTTTCAGAATAAGTTTTTTCTTAATGTCCTTCATAAACCAATTTTACAAGTTGAAGTAGTTATCTTTTTCACCACAACTTTACTTTACGACTTTTTTGCACACCCCAAGATCAAGCAATACTTTTCAAAAGGTTTTATTATATCTTTTCACAACAAGTTCTTTTCTTAATATGCTTCTTAAACCAATTTTAGAAATTCCAAAATTTTCCTTAGTAGATAGAAAAAGCTATAAAATAGCAGTGAATATTTTCTCGAAAGATAAGCAGTTCTATTTCAATTTTAAATTTTCTCAATGAAGTGAAGAAAAGTTCAAGTTCTCCTCTGAATTTTCTCAATGAAAAAGAAATTAGTTTTTAATCAATTCTATTTTTCCAAATAATATAAAAATTTTCCACTTCGGTTCAGATTTTTCTCAAAGGGGTGTAAAAATTTAAAATAATGTTCCAAATTTTTCATAGAAGATAGAAAAGTTCAAGTTCTCTTCTGAATTTTACCAAAGAACACAATTCAATTCTAATTTTACCAGAGAAAATAAAAATCTTCCACTTCAGTTTTAAGTTCACCAAAGACATAAAGAAATTTAAAGTTCTATTCTTAATTTATCTGTAGTAGATAGTAAAAGCTATATCATAGTTGCGAATATTTTTCCGGAAGACAAAAAGTTCTCTTCTGAATTTTCTCAATGAAAAAGAAATTACTTATTGATCATTTCTATTTTTCCAAATAATATAAAAATTTTCCACTTTAGTTCAGATCTGTCTCGAAGAGATGAAAAATTTAAAAAAACTGTTCCAACAATTCTAATTTCTCCAGAGAAAACAAAAATCTTCCACTTAAGTTCTTTATTTCACAAAGACATAAAGAAATTTAAAGTTCAATTCTAAATTTTTCGGTGGAAGATAGAAAAAGTAATACCATACTTGTGAATATTTTCCCGGAAGATAAAAAGTTCTAGTTCAATTTAATATTTTCTCAACGAAGTGAAGAAAATTTCAAGTTCTCTTCTAAATTTTACCAAAGAACACAATTCAATTCTAATTTCACCGGAGAAAATAAAAATCTTCCACTTCAGTTCTTTATTTCACAAAGACATAAAGAAATTTAAAGTTCAATTCTAAATTTTTCGGAATACCATACTTGTGAATATTTTCCCGAAATATAAAAAGTTCTAGTTCAATTTAAAATTTTCTCAACGAAGTGAAGAAAAGTTCAAGTTCCCTTCTGAGTTTTACCAAAGAACACACTTCAATTCTAATTTTAAGAAGTAAAGAAATTTAAAGTTCTCTTCTAAATTTTTAGATGGAAGATAGAAAAAGTAATGCTATGATTGTGATTATTTTCCATGAAGATCAAAAGTTTCACTTTATTTATAATTTTTCTTAAATTCAGTTCTGATTTTTCTCAGAGATGAAAAATTTTGAAGATAAAAAGTTTCACTTCAATTTTAAATTTTCTCAAAGAAGTGAAGAAAAGTTCAACTTCGATTCTGAATTCTCTCAATGAAAATGAAATAAGCTATTGATCGATTCTATTGTCCCAAAATAATATAAAAATTTTCCACTTCAGTTCAGATTTTTCTCAAACAGATGAAAAAATTTAAAATACTGTTCCAAATTTTTCATAGAAGATAGAAAAGTTCAAGTTCTCTTCTGAATTTTACCAAAGAACATAAATCAATTCTAATTTCGAGAAAATAAAAAGCTTCCATGTCAGTTTTAAGTGCACCAAGACATAAAGAAATTTAAAGTTCAATTCTAAATTTTTCAGTGGAAGAGAGATAAAGTAATACCATACTTGTGAATATTTTCCCGGAAGATAAAAAGTTCTAGTTCAATTTAAAATTTTCTCAAAGAACTGAACAAAAGTTCAAGTTCTCTTCTGAATTTTCCCAAAGAACACACTTAAATTCTAATTTCACCAGAGAAAATAAAAATCTTCCACTTCAGTTCTTTATTTCACAAAGACATAAAGAAATTTAAAGTTCAATTCTAAATTTTTCGGTGGAAGATAGAAAAAGTAATACCATACTTGTGAATATTTTCCCGGAAGGTAAAAAGTTCCAGTTCAATTTAAAAATTTTCTCAACGAAGTGAAGAAAAGTTCAAGTTCTCTTCTGAACTTTACCAAAGAACACACTTCAATCCTAATTTCTCCCGAGAAAATAAATATCTTCCACTTCAGTTTTAAGTTCCCCAAAGAAATAAAGAAATTTAAAGTTCAATTCTAATTTTTTAGAAGGAAGATAGAAAAAGTAATACTATTATTGTGATTATTTTCCATGAAGATCAAATGTTTCACTTTATTTATAATTTTTCTTAAATTCAGTTCTGATTTTTCTCAAAGAGATGAAAAATTTAAAGTTCCGTTCCAAATTTTTCATAGAAGATAGAAAAAGTTATACATTGATTGTGAATATTCGACATGAAGATAAGGAACTCCACTTTAATTCGGAGTTTTCTCGAAGAAGTGCAAAATGTTCAAGTTCTCTTCTGAATTTTCTAAGAGAAGAGAAAAAAGTTAGCTCAATTCTGAATTTCACCAATGAAAATGAAAAAACCTTCCACTTCAGTTCTTAATTTCTCAAAGACATAAAAAATTTGAAGTTCAGTTCTAAATTTTTCTGTAGAAGATAGGAAAAGTTATACTTTGATTGTGATTATTTTTCAGTGAAGATAAAAAGTTTCACTTTAATTCTAATTTTCTTAAATTCAGTTCCGATTTTTTGCAAAGAGATGAAAATTTTAAAGTTCTGTTCCAAATTTTTCATAGAAGATAGAAAAAGTTATACATTGATTGTGAATATTCGACATGAAGATAAGGAGCACCACTTTAATTCTGAGTTTATTCGAAGAAGTGCAAAATGTTCAAGTTCTCTTCTGAGATTTCTTAAAGAAGAGAAAAAAGTTAGCTCAATTCTGAATTTTACCAATGAAAATGAAAAAAGCTTCCACTTCAGTTCTTAATTTCTCAAAGACATAAGAAATTTAAAGTTCAGTTCTAAATTTTTCCGTTTTAGATAGTAAAAGTTATACTATGATTGTGATTATTTTCCAGTGAAGATAAAAAGTTTCACTTTAATTCTAAATTTTCTTAAATACAGTTCCGATTTTTCTCAAAGAGATGAAAAAATTTAAAGTCTTCCACTTCAGTTCTCTATTTCACAAAGACATAAAAAAATATAAAGTTCAATTTTAAATTTTTCGGTGGAGGATAGAAAAAGTAATACCATACTTGTGAATATTTTTCCGGAAGATAAAAAGTTCTAGTTCAATTTACAGTTATCTCAACTAATTCAAGAAAAGTTCAAGTTCTCTTCTGAATTTTACCAAAGAACACACTTCAATTCTAATTTCTCCAGAGAAAGTAAAAATCTTCCAATTCAGTTTTAAGTTCCCCAAAGAAATAAAGAAATTTAAAGTTCTATTCTGAATTTTTAGATGGAAGATAGAAAAAGGTAATACTATGATTGTGGTTATTTTCCATGAAGATCAAAAGTTTCACTTTATTTATAATTTTCTTAAATTCAGTTCCGATTTTTAGCAAAGAGATGAAAAATTTAAAGTTCTGTTCCAAATTTTTCATAGAAGATAGAAAAAGTTATACATTGATTGTGAATATTCGACATGAAGATAAGGAGCACCACTTTAATTCGAGTTTATTCGAAGAAGTGCAAAATGTTCAAGTTCTCTTCTGAGTTTTCTTAAAGAGGAGAAAAAAGTTAGCTCAGTTCTGAATTTTACCAATGAAAATGAAAAAAGCTTCCACTTCAGTTCTTAATTTCTCAAAGACATAAAAAATTTAAAGTTCAGTTCTAAATTTTTCCGTTTTAGATAGTAAAAGTTATACTATGATTGTGATTATTTTCCAGTGAAGATAAAAAGTTTCACTTTAATTCTAAATTTTCTTAAATACAGTTCCGATTTTTCTCAAAGAGATGAAAAAATTTAAAGTTTTCCACTTCAGTTCTTTATTTCACGAAGACATAAAGAAATTTAAAGTTCAATTCTAAATTTTTCGGTGGAGAATAGAAAAAGTAATACCATACTTGTGAATATTTTTTTTATATTTTGTGAATATTTAAAATTTTCTCAACGAAGTGAAGAAAAGTTCAAGTTCCCTTCTGAATTTTACCAAAGATTCCACTTCAATTCTAATTTCTCCAGAGAAAGTAAAAATCTTCCACTTCAGTTTTAAGTTCCCCAAAGAAATAAAGAAATTTAAAGTTCTATTCTAAATTTTTAGATGGAAGATAGAAAAAGTAATACTATGATTGTGGCTATTTTCCATGAAGATCAAAAGTTTCACTTTATTTATAATTTTTCGTAAATTCAGTTCTGATTTTTCTAAAAGAGATGAAAAATTTTGAAGATAAAAAGTTTCACTTCAATTTTAAATTTTCTCAAAGAAGTGAAGAAAAGTTCAACTTCGATTCTGAATTCTCTCAATGAAAATGAAATAAGTTATCGATGAATTCTATTTTCCCAAAATAATATAAAAATTTTCTAATTCAGTTCAGATTTTTCTCAAAGAGTTGAAAAAATTTAAAATACTGTTCCAAATTTTTCATAGAAGATAGAAAAGTTCAAGTTCTCTTCTGAATTTTACCAAAGAACATAATTCAATTCTAATTTCTCCAGAGAAAATAAAAAGTTTCCATGTCAGTTTTAAGTTCACCAAGACATAAAGAAATTTGAAGTTCAATTCAAAATTTTTCGGTGGAAGATAGATAAAGTAATACCATACTTGTGAATATTTTCCCGGAAGATAAAAAGTTCTAGTTTAATTTAAAATTTTCTCAATAAAGTGAAGAAAAGTTCAAGTTCTCTTCTGAATTTTACCACTGAACACAATTCAATTCAAATTTCACCAGAGAAAATAAAAATCTTCCACTTCAGTTCTTTATTTCACAAAGAAATAAAGAAATTTAAAGTTCAATTCTAAATTTATCGGTGGAAGATAGAAAAAATAATACCATACTTGTGAATATTTTCCCGGAAGATGAAAAGTTCCAGTTCAATTTAAGATTTTCTCAACGAAGTGAAGAAAAGTTCAAGTTCTCTTCTGAACTTTACCAAAGAACACACTTCAATTCTAATTTCTCCAGAGAAAATAAAAATCTTCCACTTCAGTATTAAGTTCCCCAAACAAATAAAGAAATTTAAAGTTCTATTCTAAATTTTTAGATGGAAGCTAGAAAAAGTAACACTATGATTGTGATTATTTTCCATGAAGATCAAATGTTTCACTTTATTTATAATTTTTTTTTTGAATTCAGTTCTGATTTTTCTCAAAGAGATGAAAAAATTAAAGTTCTGTTCCAAATTTTTCTTAGAAGATAGAAAAATTTATACATTGATTGTGAATATTCGACATGAAGATAAGGAACTCCACTTTAATTCTGAGTTTTATCGAAGAAGTGCAAAATGTTCAAGTCCTCTTCTGAATTTTCTTAAAGAAGATAAAAAAGTTAACTCAATTCTGAATTTTACCAATGAAAATTAAAAAAACCTTCCACTTCAGTTCTTTATTTCTCAAAGACATAACAAATTTAAAGTTCAGTTCTAAATTTTTCTGTAGAAGATAGGAAAAGTAATACTTTGATTGTGATTATTTTCCAGTGAAGACAAAAAGTTTCACTTTAATTCTAATTTTTCTTAAATTCAGTTCCGATTTTTTGCAAAGAGATGAAAATTTTAAAGTTCTGTTCCAAATTTTTCATAGAAGATAGAAAAAGTTATACATTGATTGTGAATATTCGACATGAAGATAAGGAGCACCACTTTAATTCTGAGTTTTCTCGAAGAAGTGCAAAATGTTCAAGTTCTCTTCAAAATTTTCTTAAAGAAGAGAAAAAAGTTAGCTCAATTCTGAATTTTACCAATGAAAATGAAAAAAGCTTCCACTTCAGTTCTTAATTTCTCGAAGACATACAAAATTTAAAGTTTAGTTCTAAATTTTTCCGTAGAAGATAGGAAAAGTTATACTATGATTGTGATTATTTTCCAGTGAAGATAAAAAGTTTCACTTTAATTCTAAATTTTCTTAAATACAGTTCCGATCATTCTCAAAGAGATGGAAAAATTTAAAGTTCTGTTCCAAATTTTTCATAGAAGATAGGAAAAGCTATACTTTGATTGTCAATATTCGCCATGAAGATAAAAATTTTCACTTTAATTCTGAGTTTTCTCAAAGAAGTGCAAAAATGTTCAAGTTCTCATGTAATTTTTCCAAGAAAATAAAAGGTTCCACTTCATTTTTATTCAGTATGATTGACAAAAGGAATGGGGTATCCGTTGCCAAAAAGAATATCTCTGAAAAAATTTATTTCTGCGTTTATGTATGAATCGGAGCAAATGTTCATGGTACGGTCAATGAGAGAAGTTAAAACTGCTCTTTTAACTTGTAGGGGGTGATTTGAATTAAAATGAAGATATCTATTGTTTTGTGTTGGTTTTCTATAGATAGTGAAGTCAAAATTTTTAGTATTACGGATAATTAGCACATCTAAAAATGGTAGTTTATTTTCAAATTCAATTTCTAGGGTAAACTGCAAATTTCTATCATAAGTATTAAGATGATCTAGGAAACCCCGAAGTTCAATCTCCCCATAATTTCAAAGTGAAATTACGTCATCCATGTAACGACCCCAATAGACATGTTTTAAAAAATAATAATAAATTATTTTATTTAAATTATTAATATTTATTATCAGCGCAATAGCACTGCCTAAATAAAGAACGATCTTGGCCCAATGTATTATTTTTTTTCCTTTAGACCAGGTCAACTAATCGAAGTTGGACGAAGGAGTCAAAGGAGTTGTTGTAGAAACTTCGAAAAGGGCTCATTCAATTGGAAATTAGAATGGCTTGCGCCCTTTCTAATTGCCGAAAGTGATTGAAAGGCAGCTGAAACCTCTTCCACGCCCACCATTTCCCCAAACATATTCAATCAAAATTTTGAGATAGCCATTTTGTTCAAGCGTAGTTGATTTCCAGAGAGAAATTATGTTTTGAGGAGGACACTCTCCCACAGCCCTCAGGGCAACGGTTGTAAGTTATGCCCTGGGGGCATAGAAGGTTTTTACAGTAAGCGTTGTCGTAAAATTGATATTCTTTCAGCGCAGTTGAAAGTTCTGGAAATTAGGTCTTTGAGGATGATAGCCCCCTCAGAGTCCTCAGGGCACGATTTATAAATTATCTTTGGGGGCTTTTTTATTCAAAGCTTTGTCGTTGAAACTTGAAAAAGGGCTCATTCAATTGGAAATTCAAATAGCTATTACCCTTTTTAATAGTCGAAAGTGATTTGAGGGCAATTAACTCTCACGCCCACCTTTTCCCCAAACACATACAATCAAAATTTTTAGATAGCCATTTTATTCAATGTAGTTGAAAATTTTGGAAATCGGGTCTTTAAGGCTGACACCCCCCCCCCCCCACAAAGCCCTCAGGGCAAGGGTTTTAAGTTATGCCCTGGGGGCCTATAAGGTTTCTTATAGAAATAGATATTGTAGAAACTTCAAAAAGGGTTCTTTCAGTTGGAGATTGAAAGGGCTAGTGCCCTTTTTAATGGTCAAAAGTGATTGAAGGGCAACTAATCACCCTCTCACGCCCACCATTTTCCCAAACACATTCAATCAAAATATTGAGAGATTCATTTTGCTCAACGTAGTTGAAAGTTCTGGAAATTGGGACCTTGAGGATGATAACCCCCTCAGAGTCCTCAGGGCAAGGATTGTAAGATATGCCCTGGGGGCATATAAGATTTTATAGAAAGTATTATCGTAGAAACTTCAAAAAAGGCTCATTTAATTGGTAATTGAAAGGGCTAGTGGCCTTTTTATTAGTCGAAAGTGAATGTAAAGTATTTAACCCCTCTCTCACGCCCACCATTTCCCCAAATACATTCAATCAAAGTTTAGAGATAGCCATTTTGTTCAACGTAGTTATAAGTTCTGGAAATTATGTATTTGAGGATGATAAACCCCCCAGAACCCCCAAAACAAAGGTTGCAAGTTATGCCCTTGGGGCATACAACGTTTTTATAGCCATTTTGCTCAACGTAATGGAAATTCTAAAAATTAGATTTTTGAGGATGACAACCCCCCCCCTCCATAGCCCTCAGGCCAAGTGTTGTAATTTCTGCCCTTTGGGCATATAACGTTTTTATAGAAAGCGTTGTCGTAGAAACTTCAAAAAAGGGCTCACTGGATTGGAAATAAAAATGGCTAGATCCCTCTTTAATAGTCAAAAGTAATTGGAAGGCAACTAACACCCCTTCCACGTTTTCATTTCCCCAAACACATCCAATAAAAATTTTAAGATAGCCATTTTTTCAACGTAGTTGAAAGTTCTGAATATTATGTGTTTACCCCCCCCCCCCAAACCCACACTCATACCTCAGGGCAAGAGTTTTGTAAGTTATGCCTTGGGGCATATAAGGTTCTTATAGAGAGTTATAATAGAAACTTCGAATACTTCGAAGGGCTTGTACCCTTTTTAATAGTAAATAATGATTGGAGGATAACTAACACCCCTCCCACTCCCACCATTTCCCTAAAAACATCCAATAAAAATTTTTAGATAGCCAGTTTGTTCAACGTAGTTGAAAAGTACGGAAATTATGTCTTTGAGGATGACACTCCCTCCACAGCCCTCAGCGCAAGGGTTGTAAGTTATGTCATGGGGGCATATAAGGTTTTGTAAAAGGCTTTGTCTTAGAAACTTCAAAAAGGTCTCATTAGATTGGAAATTGAAAGCGCTAGTGCCCTATTTAATAGTCGAAATTGATTGGAGGGCGACTAACGCCCCTCTCACGCCTACCATTTCCCCAAACACATCCTGGAAATGAAAATTATTTGCCCGCGTTGTCGTAGAAACTTTAAAAAGGACTCATTCATTTGGGAATTGAGAGGGCTAGTGCCCTTATTAATAGTCTAAAGTGATCGGAGGGCAATCCCCCCCCCTAACCCTCAGTTCCCCAAACACTACCGATCAACATTATGATATAGCAATGTTGTTAAAAGTAGTTGAAGGGTCCGAAAATTATGTTTTTGAGTATGACAACCCCCAATAGCCCTCGGGGCTAAGGTTTTAAGTTATGGCCTGGGGGGATATAATGTCATATACAAACTGTTGTCTTAAAAACTTCAAAAGGGGCTCTTTCGATTGGAAATTGAGAGGATTTTTGCCCTTTTTAATAGTCGAATGTGATCAAAGGGAGTATTCCCCCCCCCCACCCATCATTTGCCCAAACATTTCTGATCAACATTTTTATATGGCTATTTTGTTCAACGTAGTTGAAAAGTCTGGAAATTATGTCTTTGAGGATGACAACCCTTCCCCCATAGCCCTCATGACAAGGGTCTTAACTTATGCTCTTGGGGCATATAACGTTTTTATAGAAAATTTTGTCGTAGAAGCTTCAAAACGGGCTCGTTCGATTGGAAATTGAGAGAACTAATGCCACTTTTATTAGTCGAAAGTGATCAGAGGGTAAATGTCTCCCTCCTCGCTTATCATTTCCCCAAACACTTCCAATCAAAATTCTGATACAGCATTTTTGTTAAGCCTATCAGAAAGGTTTGGAAATTGTGTCTTTGAGGACAATCCTCCCAGTGTAAGGGTTGTAAGTTATGCCCTGGGGACATATAGGGTTTCTAGAAAGTGTGGTCATATAGACTTCAAAGGGGCTCATTGGATTTGTAATCAGACGCTCTAGTGCTCTTTTTAAGAGTCAAAGTTATCAGAGGGCAGCTACCCTCTCTCCCCCTACACTCACGTTATATTTTCCCCAAAATTGTCTAATAAAAATTTTGAGATAGCCATTCTATTCAAAATAATCTAAATATCATATAACAAGACTTTTGGGGTTGAAACAAACCCCAGAGATTAGTAGTAAGGATTGTCAGTTATGCCCAGGGGGTAATAAAGGTTTTTATTGAAGTAAAGGTTGTTTAACTTCAGAAGAGTCTCAGTTTTTCTCCCTGAAAAAGAATATGTCAAAATATAAAACGAACAGAAATTAATCAAAAAAACTTTTTGCACAAAATAAGTTTTTCAAAAAAAGTAAAGAACTCCATTAAACTAAAAATTAACAAAAATAGAGTCAAATAATCTACCAAGCATACAACCACAATTCAGTACCAATAAATAAATGAAACCCAAAATAAACAGAAATTAAAATAAGTCAAACTTAAAACGAGCAGAAATTAATCTGAGTTGGGTTCTAAACCCTATGCTTTGTAAAAGCCAAAATATAATTTGTACTGGAGCTTGAAACAGAGCAGAGCTATTTGGCCTTTTTCTATTTTGAAACAAATGGCTATCTCAAAGGTTTAACCCGACACATTTTGGGGAGAAGGCGGTGAGGGGGCTAGTTGCCCCTTGACGACTTTGGACTCTTTAAAAAGGAACTAGAACGCTATATTTCCAATAGAATGAGACCCTCTCCAAAGTTTCTTACGATCAATTCCTCCGTAAAAACATTATATGCAAATAATTGGCCACTTGCATAAGTTACAGCCTTTGCTCCAGAGGGTGATGGATTTGTCAACCCCTGAGCTATATCTATTTGATTTTTGGGCTATTTTGAACTAAATGGCTATCTCAAATGTTGACCGGATGCATTTGGGGAAAACATGGCATGATTGGGGGAGGGCTGGCTACCCTCCAATCACTTTTGACTATTAAAGAGGGTACTAGTAATTTCGATTTCCAATCAAATGAGCCCCTTCCAAAGTTTACACGAGTGCCTTTTCCGTAAAAGCCATATGTTAAAAATAGACAAATGCCATAACTTATAACCTTGTCTCAAAACCTGGGGGGAATTATCATACCCAGAACCATAGTTATTTGGCCCTTGGACCATTTTGAACAAAATGGCGGTCTAAAATTTTAATCGGATGCATTTGGAGGAAAAAACAAAAATTTCAATCGGATTCATTTGTGGAAACAATGGCATGGGGGTCTAGTTCCCCTCTGATCACTTTTGACTCTTAGAAAAGAACTAGAGCTTTCAATTTCCAATCAAATGAACCTCATGCCAAAGTTTATAGGACCACCCCTTCCATAGAAACCTTATATGCCTCCGGGACATAACTTTCAACCCTTGTCCCTTGGCTCTGTTTTTTTTTACACAAGGGTCATATATGATCTTAGAGATTTTGATAAGATACATTTGGGAAAAAGAGGGCATGGGGGGGCTATTTGCCCTCCAATCCCTTTTGACTCTTTAAAGGGAACTAGAACTTTCAATTTCCAATCAAATCTAGCTTCCTTCAAAGTTTATATGACCACCCGTTCCATAAAAACCTTATATGCCGTTAGGATATAGCTTACAACTCTTGCCCCCTGGCTCGGGGGGGGGGCTTTTTCAACCCTGGAGGCATTATTATATGATTTTTGGACTATTTCAAACAATTTGGAAATCTCAAAATTGCAATCGGTTATATTCGAGGAATAGGGGGCGTGGGGAGGGGGAGATAGTTGTTCTCCGTTTACTTTGACTCTGAAAAGGTCATTATAACTTCCAATTTCCAGTTGAATATGCCTCCTCTCAAATTTTTAAGATTACCCAATAACCTTACCCGTTAACAATGGGCAACTAGCACAACTTGTATCTCTTGCCATATAGCATGTATGGGATCAACATCCCCTTAGAAATAATTGCTGTACATTTCAACAATGCTGAAAGGAAACTAAAACTTTCAAGTTTTAAACAAGTGAGCCTCTGCCGAAGTTTATACAACCACCTTCCATAAAAATCTTGTATGCCCTCGGGCATGACTTACAACCCTTGTCCACTGACTCTGGGTAGATATTTTCGACACCACAGGCATTGTTATATGATCTTTGAACTTGAATCAGATACATTTGAAGAAAAGAGGGTATGGAGGGGGTATGTTGGTTGTACTTCAATCACTCTTGTCTGTTAAAAAGGGCAAAAGAACTTTCGATTTCTCATCGAATGAGCTCCTGTTGGAATAAATTATATTAAAAATATTTTCTTTTGTTCTTACGACTTTGAAAACAAAAATGGAAATTACAGTGAAATAAAATCTGTAAATCTATAATGCTGAGCTTTCAGCAATTAACTTCTTTATATATCAAATATTCAGTCTCATCTTATTAGTTTCTTCCAAGGACTGTTAGAAACTCATACAGTTTTTAAACAAATCATATTAGAATTTTTTTTGTGGCCTACTTAATATGACATTGAAAAGTCCCCCTCCCCTCCGGAAAAATCGGTTGTAAAACTGTTAAATATTATTTATTGCTGTAAAAAACTGGAAGTCATTCTAGCAATAATAAATAAATTGCTGTAACTGGAACCCCCATATATCAGTTAATTTTGGCAAGAGATTGTTCTTTACTGTAATTAAATAAAAAAAACAAGTTTTTTCAACTCAAAGTAAGGAACGACGTTAAAACTTAAAACGAACAGAAATTATTCCGTATATGAAGGGGGCTGTCCCCTCCTCAACGCCTCGCTCTTTACGCTAAAGTTTTTTTATTGTTTAAAAAAATAGAGTTGTGAGAAAGTCAAACTTTAGCGTAAAGAGCGAGGCGTTGAGGAGGGGACAGCCCCCTTCATATACGGAATAATTTCTGTTCGTTTTAAGTTTTAACGTCGTTCCTTACTTTGAGTTGAAAAAACTTGTTTTTTTTTATTTAATTTTTGAACGTTTTTGAATTAATGCAGGTTTTGATTTTGGCTCACCGTACATAAATAATTAAAACAAAATTTGCATATTATATTTGGTTAAATGGCTTTCTCGAAACTTGTTTAATTTTATTTACGAACGTTTTTATTAGTAATAAATATACGTAACTTAGAATTAACTTACGTAACGAAATTCTATATTCATAAATTTTTAACACGTATATTAGGGGGTTCGCCCCCTAGTCAATACTCTGCTCTTTAAACTATAGTTCGATTTTTTTTTCCAGTTCTTTAAAAATGACCTCTTAATCACAATCAGTTGATCAGTTGAAAAACTTGTTTTTTTTATTTAATTCCTGATCTTTTTCTTTAATAATGCTGGGAAATCCGGCGCCCCCTTCATAGCAATGTCCCTTCCCCCATGAAAACTTCCTTCATGGAAAGATCCTTCCATATAGCCCCTGACCCTCTCCTTCCCCCACCTACCAGAAAAAATATCCTCTGAAAAAGTCTGTATACTTCCCAATAACCAATACTATATGTTAACATTGAGTAAAGTTCATCACTTTCAGCCCTCCCCCTGGGGACTTTGGGGGATCAAGTCATCCTAAAAGACATTTTTATCATATTTTCGACCCTGCTGAACAAAATGGTTATCTCAAAATTTTGATCAGGTGACTTTGGGAAAAAAATAAGCGTGGGAGGGGGTCTAGTTGCCCTCCATTTTTTTGGTCACTTAAAAAGGGCACTAGAACTTTTAATTTCCGTTCCAATGAGCCATACCACGATATTATAGGACCACTGTGTCGATACGATCACCCCTGGGAAAAAAAAAACAAACAAACAAACAAACAAATAAACACGCATCCGTGATCTTTCTTCTGGCAAAAAATGGAAAATTCCACATTTTTGTAGATAGGAGCTTGAAACCTCTACAGTAGGGTTCTCTGATACGCTGAATATGATGGTGTGATTTTCATTAAGGTTCTATAACTTTTAGGGGTCTTTCCCCTTTTTTTCGAAAACCAGCCAAATTTTCTTAGGCACGTAACTTTTGATGGGTAAGATTAAACTTAATGAAACTTATATATTTGAAATCAGAATTAAAATCTGATTCTTTTGATATATCTATTGGTATCCAAATCCCGTTTTTTAGAGTTTCGGTTACCATTGAGCCGGGTCGCTCCTTACTTACAGTTCGTTACCACGAACTGTTTGATCATCCGTATATACACAGCTTTGTGGAAAAATCATATCAATGAATACCTTATTACAGCACAATGGATAAAAGTGTGCCTCATGAATGGAGGTTTGCTGGTTCAAATCTTTCAAACAGTTCGTGGTAACGAACTGTAAGTAAGGAGCGACCCAGCTCAATAGTAACCGAAACTCTAAAAAACAGGATTTTGATACCAATAGATACATCAAAAGAATCAGATTTCAATTCTGATTTCAAATATACAAGTTTCATTAAGTTTAATTTTACCCATCAAAAGTTACGTGCCTGAGAAAATTTGGCTGATTTTCGAAAAAAGGGGGAAAGACCCCCTAAAAAATATAGAACCTTGATGAAAATTACACCATCATATTCAGCGTATCAGACAACCTTACTGTAGAGGTTTTAAACTCCTATCTACAAAAATGTGGAATTTTCCATTTTCTGCCAGAAGAAAGATCATCGATGCGTGTTTATTTGTTTGTGTTGTTGTTTTTTTGTTTTTTTTTGTTTTTCTTTTACCCCGGGGTATGAGTATAGGCCCAGTGGGCCAATAAAATCTTGGGAGGGCTCATTTGAAAGGAAAATAAAATTTATATTGCCCTTTTTAATTTAACAAAAAAAATGGAGGGCAACTAGGCCCCCTCCCACGCTCATTTTTTTCCCAAAGTCACCCGATCAAAATTTTGAGATAGCCATTTTGTTCAGCATGGTCGAAAATATGATAAAAATGTCTTTTAGGATGACTTGATCCCCCAAAGTCCCCAGGGGGAGGGCTGAAAGTTATGAACTTTACTCAATGTTAACATATAGTATTGGTTATTGGGAAGTATACAGACTTTTTCAGAGGAGATTTTTTCTGGTAGGTGGGGGAAGGAGAGGGTCGGGGGCTATATGGAAGGATCTTTCCATGAAGGAAGTTTTCATGGGGGACGGGACATTGCTGTGAAGGGGGCGCCAGATTTCCCAGCATTATTAAAGAAAAAGATCAGGAATTAAATAAAAAAAAACAAGTTTTTCAACTGATCAACTGATTGTGATTAAGAGGTCATTTTTAAAGAACTGGAAAAAAAATTCGAACTATAGTTTAAAGAGCAGGGTATTGACTAGGGGCGAACCCCCTAATATACGTGTTAAAAATTTATGAATATAGAAGTTCGTTACGTAAGTTAATTCTAAGTTACGTATATTTATTACTAATAAAAACGTTCGTAAATAAAATTAAACAAGTTTCGAGAAAGCCATTTAACCAAATATAATATGCAAATTCTGTTTAAATTATTCATGTACGGTGAGCCAAAATCAAAACCTGCATTAATTCAAAAACATTCAAAAATTAAAAAAAAAAAAGTTTTTTTAACTGAAAGTAAGGAACGACGTTAAAACTTAAAACGAACAGAAATTATTCCGTATATGAAGGGGGCTGTCCCCTCCTCAACGCCTCGCTCTTTACGCTAAAGTTTGACTTTCTCACAACTCTATTTTTTTAAACAATAAAAAAACTTTAGCGTAAAGAGCGAGGCGTTGAGGAGGGGACAGCCCCCTTCATATACGGAATAATTTCTGTTCGTTTTAAGTCTTAACGTCGTTCCTTACTTTCAGTTAAAAAAACTTGTTTTTTTTATTTAATCTGTAGTAAGGAATGAACAAATAAATGAGGCGATAAAACAGGGATGAATAAATCTACTGAAAACCGACGGGACATTTCCGTCCCTGTAGATCTCCTCTACTCGTCGTCTTACAAATATCCAGTAGAAAGCTCCAGGACAGAGGGCTGTACTGGATAATAACAAAAATATTGGTGTATTCATTTTTATTTATAATTTTGTGTGAAACAAAAGTTGAGTCTAGCAATTTTCAAGTTACGGACAAACAATAAAGAACTTTAAATTGATTTTTTTTTCTACTCTGAAGTACAGCAGTAGCCACAATTTTACAGCAATAGTAAAGGCTTGATCACTGTAGTTTATTAATACTGCAGGATAATGTGGCAACACTGAACACAAATCACTAATATGGCAACGTCAGAGATCTGCCACTATCAATGCCCTCTGTAAGAGTTTAACATCCTTGTTACCGTCTATCTTGATAAAGAAGGTAGGAAATAAGAGCCTGAGGCAGGTCCAGCTCCTGAACACGATCTAACCGTTGTTTCCCTACATTTTGGCGAATGACACGACGACATAAGTCCATCAGTGGTAATGGTTCAGGATCAAGGCCTCTAATATATCGCATAGTGATTTCACAGTGTCCCAAAACAGCGGAGACGACTGGATACAACTTCTTCCCTTTGAGACCACGAAAAGCCACCCCTAAATATTGACCATCCACAACAAAAGACATGGTACCTTCATCCATATCAAGTACAACTAGGAATTTATCTGGTACGACAAATGTTTCGTCATTTTTTAGCGATGCTGGATATGCAACACCACCATTATTGTTCCTATTATCATGAAATAGTTTATTTCGTCCGAGACCCCAGCCCCATGAATGTTCGTTGCTACCAATCAAGCTTTGATATCCAACTGAATGAAGGGGTGCTTCTGAAGTGGCAACACCGACCACAGCATGAGTTCCCCGTTGTCGTGTTGACCAATGAATTTCCCAGACATGAAGGCCTCTTGTGTAGCCATAGCGACCACGAATGCAGTCCGTACTTTGAGCAACTGGATGTCGGTGGAAAGTTAATTTGTCGTCTTCCTTGACAAATATATTTAATGATCTATCATCTGGATTCCAACTATGTTTAATTTGTACTTCTTTTGAAACAAGGGGCATATCCAAAAGCATATCTAATCGTGAAGGTTTCACGAGGTCTTGACCTAGCTCACGAGGCAGGGTTGATTTAAGGTTGGAGCCACCTTCGCGACTAATTGAACGAACACCGCTAGATACTTTTTGGCCCATTGTCATGCCTCTATAACGCCTCCTCTTCTCTCTTAATTCGACGCCACTCCTTTGTCGGCATTGAGAGCGAACCGTGTTTTCACTTGGAGGAGCTACACTAGATGGCAACGTTTTTGCCAGTCTTGGATATGAAGTCCTATTAGGCGGACTCGAAGTTTCTCCCTGAGGTTCGTCTCTATACGACCGAGACCTTGTCCACTGTTCAGAACTTGTTTTATCACTATAACAACTCAGTTCACTCCCATAATTTGTTTCGCTTTGACGAGTATTCCGTACTGGTGGCAACCAATGCAATGCACTGTTTCGTGTCTTATACCTATTAGATTCAGCAAGCTCTTTACACATTTTCACAACCGAGTCACTTTTTTTCTTCCTATTCCTACACTTCTTCACAATATTTTTATTTCCAGCTTTGGTTCTCATTTTCAACTCACACCCTTCCTTCCTGCGACTCCTCTGAAGTACTTAGACACAAAAATCTGTTGGCCCAAGGAATGAGATTATTTTGCTTTTTGTAAGTTTTGTATAATAAAAAAGATTAGAATATTATTTTGGAAAAATATACTTCAATAAAAATAATGACACCATCTTGCCCATTGATGTAGTCGATGACGTTTGATTAAATATGCTATATGTGCTATCCTTTCTTAACACCAAATATAAAATGATGGCTCAAAAAGTGTGAAACCTGATTTGAAATACAATTTTTTAGTCTTCAGTCAACTACTCCCCCCCCCCCAACTCTCCTGGCCCGCTCTAAAACATCCGAGAACCAGTTTAACATTACCCTTTTTTGGAAGTTCGGATCTTCATCTATATGAATGTGTCGAGGAAAAAGAAAACAGATAAAATAACCATTATTTTATAAAATTAATTAAAAAAACTTTCTGAAAAATAACTTTTTCGAGACTAAGGCACAAAAAGGAAGAGTTAGAGTCCACTTCACAAGTGCCAACTCATCCATAGTAATCCTTGTCATTCCACCCTCCAGTTTCTTAATTCAAATTATTTGTGGATTCTATCGCATGATCAGGGAATTAAATTTGAGATTTCAAATTTATCTGGGTCTGGGACTTAATCTGGGTTGTCAAACAGTTCGTGGTAGCGAACTGTATAGTAAGAGTGACTCGTCAAAATAGTAATCCGTGTTGCAGCAGTAGCTAGCAACCTAGTGAGAGAAGATCACGCCCCATTGCAAAAACTAAAGTAACCCATAACTCCTAAAAATAGATTCAGATTAAATTTGAAAGTACACATATAGAACCGCCTTGTCCAAAACCTTTATGTAGGAAACTTACCGTCCCTTGGGTTGAATAACAAGGAAAATATATTTGCTTGAAAATCAAGAAAATTGGCTTTAACCACGATATTCTCCATATACGGCATCGTTTTTTCTTTCCGTATTTCTCCTCAGCTAGCCGGGCACTGAAAAATCATAGAGAGCTGTAAACTGGCTCATTTTAAAGAAAATTTATACATCTAGTGCCTTTTGTAATTAAAAAAAAATAGTTTTTAAAATAGAATCAATTTTGACAAAAAACTGCATTTTTGAAGTATTTTCATGCTGCAGTCTCTTCATTCTGTGATATTTTCAAATGTGCTTTCTAATCTCCACGAGGTTTTCCAACAGTTACATAAAAGATCGATACTGTAAATGGGGTACATTAAAGGACAAACTATAGTTAATAGGGACTGAAATTTGAAAATAGATTTTAGTTTTCCGGGTTTTACACAAAGGATCGATACTATAAAAAGGATTTTTTGATAGTTATACTAAAGAACAAACTATAGCCTATAGTAATTGAACTACAAAGAACACCATTAGACAAATATGAATGATGGGTCTAGTCAATTATAGATGGGAATTATGTAAGTTAAATTGGTATCAAGGCTGTAGAGATGGCTGAAAACTGGTTAAGAATAAACCTGATTCTTTAAAGTTCGTCTCTTACTATTCCAAATAAGAAAAAGCCAAAGGCTTTTTCCTGTTTCTAATCTGGGTTGTAGCAGTAGCTAGCCATTTTACAATAAATAATCCAGGTTGCAGAGGTGCAACCTAGTTACAGTAAATCTAGTAAGAGACGATCACGCCCCATAGTAAAAAAAATAGCCCATTACTCCTAATTCTAGAGTCAGATAAAAAAAAGTACACTATTAGAACCGCCTTGTCCAATATTATTGTTTTGAACAACATCAAATTGTATACTTTTTCCTTTAAACTTCAAGATGTGTGACATATAAAAGGGGATAAAATGAAAATACTTTTCAATGTGCAGACAGGGGTCTGCTTGAATGCAGCCACCATTACCAAAATTTTGCTGTTGAGTTACCCCCATTTGGGGTAATCACAGGGGTCAACCAATCCGAAAAACAATGGATAGGCTTTTCAGTTATTTAAGAATTGCTCAAATTGTGACTTTCATTTTCATAAAAATAGTTTCGACCTCTTTGGCCGTTTTGTTACTATACCTTGCATAATTAGTTCCGCAAATATCACTAATTTAAGTCACGCTGGAGAAACGTTCCATGGAGAAATTTCTCATGAGAGAAAGGAATTTTCAATGGAGGGGGAGCTGGATTTCCCAAAATTATTTAAAAGACCATCATTAATTAAATAAAAAACAACTTTTTTCAACTGAAAGTAAGAAACAACATTAAAACTGAATACTAGGAACAGAAAATATTAATTATATGAGATTGGTCGCCGCTCCTCAATAGCTCGCTCTTACGCTAAAGTTTCTTTTTTAACTTTGAAAAGAGGTTGTTACTCTAATTAAACTGTCTTTGTGATTCAGGAGTCATTCTTAAATACCTGGAACACACATCAAACTTAGGATGTTATAAGGTTATTACTAGTTAATATAATTAAATTAATAAGTTAATTTCGTTTTAATTATGCATGTACGGTGAGCCAAATCCAAAGCCTGCATTAATTCAAAAACTTTCTGAAATTAAATAAAAAAAAAACAAGTTATTTTAACTGAAAGTAATGAGTGACATTAAAACTTAAAACGAACAGAAATTATTCCGTATATGGAAGGGGCTGTCCCCTCCTCAACGCCCCTCTCTTTACGCTAAAGTTTAACTCTTTCTCACAATTCTGCTTTATAAAACGACAGAAAGGTTTTTATTGTAGGTTCACATTCAAAACATGAAAAAAAACACAATCAATGAACAGAATACAGAAAAGCCACAGAAAAAAATTACTGTGCCACAGTCTTTTGGTTTTGGTCAGCTAACCGCAAGTTTTGAAAGAACTTAGGATTGATAGTATCAGTTCCTGTTACACAAGTGCAATAGGGAACAATATCAACTGTGGATTTCTAATCAATCTTTTCATGATTTTTAGCTTGTTGCTGTTTTTAGCTGGAGCAATCACGATCTTATTTAAATAAGTTTTTATTCTACATCTTTTTTTAACATAGCAAGTTGATAAATGGTGTGGTTTCTAGCTATGCGAATGTAGATATGCTGTTCTTTAGAAGTTTGTAGTTCTAGTTCCTGGAAAGGGATAGCCAGTCTCGCATAGCATAGACAATAAGTTCGATAAAATTTTCTCCGTGGAGTTGAAAATGACCTAGTCTCAAGAATTGGTTTCCTAAATATAGTGATGAACTTGCTGGATGATTATTGTTGGAAATGTATTCATTTACTGTTCAAAAACTATGGGTTTGATATCTAAATGCAGTCACGCCAGCTTTACTTAATATAAAAATGTCCCATAGTAAGATTTGGACTTCAATTGTAAGGAAGAAAAAACTCCATAGTGGTAAATACACACATATTTATTTTCTTTGTGTCTGCTTTGAATATACATTGGATATGTTGAATATGTATGATTATTGGATTGTATGTATTTATGAATATGTATGTATGAATATGTATGTATGAATATGTATGATTATTGGTTTTTCTCATCTTTAAATTTCTTTAGTCTTAAGTACACTATTCTCCCATCTAAAAATTAACTAAATGAAATATATTTCTTCCTCCAATTCCATTTAGAATCAAAACATGCATGTTTTAATTTTGTAAAGCATTAGTAATATTGAATATATCAGCAGGATTATAAACTTTGTTAGAAAATTTTCAGCAGCCTCTCCTAGTTAGAAACAAAACTTTTGCAAAAAATTGTTACGGTTTTTGTATATTTTCAAGCACGCTCATGTCAGAACGGTTTTGTTATTTTGCACCTAGCAAAATAACAGAACTAGCTAGAAAACTTACAAAACTATAATATTAGTCTTTAAGGATGAAGAAAGCAATTAAAGTCTCCCTGCGAGCCCCTTGCCACTCAGTACATAAATATTTTTTGCGGGCTAGTGGGGAGGACAATATATCGGATATATAAGAAGATTACCAGCTAAGAAGGTTTCCAAACCAATCTAACTTTTTTAAATGAAAGACATTTTTGTGTAAAAAATGTTATTTATTTTTCAATGCTTTGCAAAAATTGGCACGTTCTAGATTGTATTAGTCTTTTACTGGATGGAGAGGAACTAAATCCTGATTGTAAGTGTCCTTAAATCTCAGTAGAGATTTATTTCTAGTTCATGAGTGGGGGAGGAATGTCTTAAGATCTCTTCCAACTCTGTACACGACAAAATACCAGTTTTGTAAGTGAATAAACACCATATGACAAAAATGGGCTTATTTCATTTTCATAAAACCTCTGATTAAATCCCTAAATTCCGTAGTAATGTAATTTCATAGATCCAATTGTTCGTGGTATCTAATCGATTCTTAGAATATCAGGAGAGGGGTCACTTAAACAGGAATTGAAAGTTCTAGTGCCTTTTCTGAAGGATAAAAAAGATCGGAGGGCAACTGCCCCTCCTTTACCATGTTCCATTTTGATCAAATGCATCTGATCCACATTTTTAGATAGCCAGTCTATTCAGCATAGTTGAAAAGCTCAATAGCTATGCCCTTGGGTATGGCAAGATCCCCCCACTCCCCCATATTAACCCATAAGCCTCATCCAATCTCTTATTAATAGTTAAAATTTTTGATAGCCTATTTGAAAAATTATTAATTTTGTAAACCAACCCCGGCCACAATTAGGACAGTTTCTCAATAGCATCAACAGATTATTACCCTCGGTTATAAATTTTCCCAGCCTCTCTGCCTTGGTAAGCAGAGATGTTTTTTATAAATTCCGTCATCTGCAAATGCCATATGGCACTAAAATGGCACTTGTTGTGCTGTTTCTCAATGGGTGGCACTAGCAGGCTACCAGAACATCGTAGACTGATTTTTTATAGCTCATATAAAAGATATTGCTCATATCTGCGTTCTTCCTATAAATTCGACCATCTGCAAGTTCCAAATGTTACTAGAAACAGCGCTTTTGGTGCCATGTCTCAAGTGGGAAAGCTGGAGCTATTGGGCTAGCAGAACCTATAAGAGTTATGTTTAATGGTTCATTTGTATGCTATTGCTCATATCTACGTGTTGTTGTTTTTTATCATTTCTACCATTGGTAAGTGCGATATAGCACTGGAAAAAGTGGAAAAGTTCTGATGTGCAAGACAGATACTATTGTAATAGTTATGTTTCAGAACCCTTAACTAGAGATTTACAGGAACCCCTCCAAGCCCCCTTGGTAAGTTTCAAAAATCATCTGCTCATCAGTAAGTTAATGAATAATTAGCAGGCTACCACACCATCTTAGATAAATGTTTAATGGCTCTATTAAAAGCTATTGCTTATATTTACTAGGTTTTTCATAAATTCTACCATCTATTGGATTTCACAGATTTCAATGTTAACTAGTTTCTGGGACAAATTTGCAGTTAAATCTTTGTCATGGTTGAAGCATTAGTTGCAACCTAGTAAAGAGCGAACCAAAACCCATAGTATCTAAAAGTTAAAAAACGTTAAAACGGTCTTTTTTTCTTCTTTTTTCCAGGCCTAGCGGGTTACTAGAACATCATAGAGAGATGCTTCAGAATTCATTTACAAGTTAGTTCTCAAATGTACTTGGTTTATATAAATTCCGCCATCTGTAAGTGCAACATGGCACGAAAAAAGACACTATTTATGCCGTTTCTCAAGGGGTGGGGCTAGCGGACTACCAGAACATCTTAGATAGATTTTATATAGCTCATACAGAAAATATTGCTCATATCTACGTTCTTTTTAAAAATTCCACTTTCTGGAAGTTTCAAATGGCACTAAAAACGGTACTTTTGGTTTCCTGTCACAAGTAGAAAAGCTGGGGCTAGTGGGCTACCAGAACTTTTTAGAGTAATGTTCAACGGCTCAATTGCAAACTTTTGGTCATATCTACGTGCTTACTATCGATTCTACCCTTTGGAAGTGAGACATAGCACTGAAAACAACACTTTTGGTGCCACTTCTTAAGTGGATGAGTTTGGAAGCATAAATCAGTAACATTGCAAATTATGGCCCAAAGCCCTTAAATGGAGGTTTATAAAAAAACCTCACATATACCCCCCCCCCCTCCAGACCCTCTTAGTAAGTTTCATAAATCGCCTACTCATCTTAAAAGTAAAAGATTATTGCGAAAACAAATTAACTAAAACTAAAAACTTTTCAACTAAAAATACGCCAAAACTTAAACTTGAATGATCAACAGTTTTGAATTGAACCTTCAAATTTCACTCTGCGATGAGGCCTGTGTGCTAGTTCTAACTGCGGTAATTAAGGGGAAGGGACGTCCCTGTCCCCTTAGTAATTTGCTCCTGCCTAGGTTTTGAACCACACCTTTTTTGGTCATTTCATTGGAAAAGGCACTAATTTTCTTCAAAAAAATGGGGAAATCAGTCGAAAATGTACTTTGTAGGAGTATGCTATCAAGTCAAATTCATAAAAAGCGATTAGGTATAAATATAAGCTTTTAAATGAGCCCTTAAACAGCTTTCTTTTGCTACAGTAGTCTTCTAGTTTTTGCTAGTCAGTAGGCGATTTATATTGTGGGTTTTTTAGGCGAAGTGGGCCAAGTAAAAACAGCATCTTGTTCATCGAAAAACAAATATTCCTGAAAAACATGTATGGTTTTTTTAAGTATGGATAATGAACTTCATGTTATAGACTGAAAGTTTTTTCGTAGCTGTCAAGGTTGTCTGCAGTATTTTTTAGAGGTGTCTTATCTCCCCTAGATCGGTGATAAATGGAAATTATGTTAAAAATAAGTGTTCAACTGAAACTAAGGAGTGACATCAAAACTTAAAACGAACATACATTATTCCGTATAAATAAAAAAGATCACGGCAGCGTTGTTTCTACATTAAATTTTAATAAAAAACGAACAAAGATTAATTAAAAAAAAACAAAGGTTTTCCGAGGGAAGTAAAGAGCGAAATTGAAACTTCAAACGAACAAAAATTACTACTTCAGAGCCTATCTAATATATATCAATAAAACTAATACAAATAAACCAATTAATTATGTTTCTTCATGATTTTAAGGTCAAAAGATACTAGCGCTTTACTGAAAACACAAAATAATATAGGAATTTGGTACAGTAAAATCAAACCAATTAAGGGCAATTTTTATAAAATCAAAATATTATCTATCCCTTTTAAGATAAAGCAACAATCCATTTTAGGATTTTTCTTATTTTTTACGTTTATTTTGGTATCACTTCTGCACAATGACTCAGTTCAATAACTGGCTCTCGTTTTGATTTTCAAAAGGAAATGTCATGATTAGTTTGTAGACAAGTTAAAAATCCTTGGATATTTTCTAGTCTAATTTCCTGTGAAAAATGTATCCTTCTGTTGATTTTAGTTACCTCTGAGAATATAGTGAGGCATTAAAATTATTTTCGGGATATTCCTTTATTAATAAATTATATATAAATTGAAATTGTTTCCTTATTCTTGACAAAAATCTTAGCAAAATCAAATCAGAAAGTTCTTTTATTCACTTTTTTACTACTATTTTTGCTACCCTTTTTTTTGTAACTTTAGTTATCAAATGAGTTTGAAAACTAAGAATAACCTTATACGATTTACAGTTGCGGTTATGGGCTAGCTTAAGAGATCTCTCGACGACTTCATTTGCACAAACAGCTAAATGAAAATAATTTGGACGAATTTGTACTAGTTATAGTGCAATTTTCCAAAATAGGAGCTGTGAGAAAAAATAAATTTTGAAAAAAGGTAGCATTTAAACAAAGTTTCAAATTTATGTTCCTCCTTTTTAGGGGGCTTCTTTTTAGTCCTCCTTTGTCAGTTCACTACCAGACACAAAAAATTTCTGAAGGTGCAATCTAAAAAAAAACATTTCATTTCTGAAAAAAAAGTAATTGAGTTTGAAATTTTCTTTTTTCATAAGCAGTGTCCTTTCTGTAATCAATGATCTTATAGGAGATGATAGATTATGTCCCCTCCCCACCATGAGTTCTTAATATTTTTCGACCAATTTATCATAGATAAAATTATGAACCTCCCCAGGCCACTCAGCGTGACTCCAGGTGCCAATAGGGGAACACCCTACAGATATGTAGGGTACCTCCATAGGACGCATTGCCCAAGGGGGCACCTTGTCCCTGGGGGTCTATAATAGAAAATGGGGCACCCTCACTCGGGGCCATAAATGCAGGAGGAGGAGGAAGATAGCCCCACAAATGTACACTCAACAGGTCTCACTGGCGTATCCAGACGTCCAGTGAGTTACAAACTTTCTCTCAGTAATAGGTTAAATTGCATAGTGACGCAGATCACCATCGTAGGAGGATCCTCAATAGGAAAACAACTGTGGTAGGGCGTAGAATTCAGATCTATGGACAACGGCCTCTACAAAAGGCTGCCTCGACCCTTTCGGGGTACCTGCAAGACTGGGGACCTCGTCATCAACTCTATTCCAATTTGAGGAGTGGCACACCTCGAGGAAATTATAGCGTAGAAAACGACACAGTATTCATACAGGAATTTGATTAATGGATAATTCTTCTGGGTTTTGCCTATTTCGACGAGCGTTTTCGGCTGAAAAACCTCCTCCTAGCTAATTTATCTACTGTGGGCTGCCTCCCTGTTGTAGCATAATATTTGTAGGTATGAATATATAATGAGTCGAAGGAAATAGGCTTGAGACTGTTTGTGCAGGATTTCGACTCTTGCTGATAAAAGAGCATCGCCAATTACTGGGGGTCCCAGGGACTTCTTGCTGTCCGGTTGTAAGCCGGCTTAAGCGCTTCGGTGTAGAATTGAGAAGGTATTTTGATCCCCATGATTCCCCGTCCTGCACTGGTATCCGGGATAATTGCTTTTTCTGCTTTTTCCGATACTATCGTACCAAAATTTTGACTGACGAGTTCAGACGATTCGAACTGGGCCTATTAAGAGTTTTAGAAACTCATCTCCCAGGTGTAGGAAGCATAGAATTAGGTGATATAGAATTTGTTTACTCAGGCAGAAAGGCTGGGGACACGTAGAAAGAGAGTAAGGCTCATGATGACTAAGGAATCTGCTAAGTCTTGTTTAGACTGGGAAGGTATTAATAATAGGGTACTAATTGCTCATTTTATGACTAAAAAGTTCAGGTTATCAGTTATAGTAGTATATGCCCCTGTAGAACCGACTGACGGAAACACTAGTGACTCAGATGAATTTTACTTACAGTTATAGGAGCAAATAGACAGGATTCCATGTAGAAATATAGTGTTTTATAGGAGATTTTAACAATCAGGTCAGTAGAAATAGGGATATATGGTGTCCTAGCCTAGGTAAATTTGGTGTAGGAAAAGAAAACAGTAATGGCTACAAACTTTTGAAATTTTGTAGGTATAACAATGTAGTTATAACCAATACGGTGTTTGGTCCTAAAATGGCCCATAAGTCACGTGATGGTAAGACAGCAAAACTTATTGATTATGTTATAGTAAACCGAAGACTGGCAGGATCAATATAAGATACTAGGGTATTTAGGAGTGCAGTTATTAATGTTAAAATTAAAGATCACCATCTATTAGTGTCTAGGGTTAATTTAAAGCTAAAATTTCGGAAGTGTAACTACTTCCTGGGAAGTTATGATGCTGGTAGACTCCAGCATGAGAATCTGAGAGAAAATTTCCAGAAACAATTGAATGTTCAACTTGAGAGTTCAAAATTTGACAATGTGGAAGATTGTTGGAATAATTTTAGAAAAACGATTTGTGAAGTTGCTGATGATGTCTTAGCATGGGTGTAGGGAGGGGACGGGGGGGAGGGGCTGCTGCCCCTCCCCCTAGACCTTCAAATTTACATTATATATGGCTGAAAAGCAGATTGTTGGAAAAGCACTTGATAAAAGGCCCTCCATCACACTATCGACTGCCCCCCCTAGACAATATGCTGCCTACGCCCATGTGTCTTAGGGAATAAAATTATGACTGCAGCTAGGAATATTAGTGAAAAACCTTTATGTTTATTAGAGAGGAGAAGGGTCTTGTACAAGATTTATCTGAGTGATAGATCATATGAAAACAAAAGGAATGTAAAGAAAGTGGAGAAAGCATTAAAATATGAGCTAAGGAGGTGTAAAGTGGAGACTACGGATAAAATTGCCGAGGATCTGGAAGGTGCAGCTTGATGGCACAATAGTAAAATATTGTACTGGCATGCTAATAAATTGAGAGGGAGCAGTCAATCTGGACTTGCCCCAGTTAGAGATAGGAACGGGGCTACAATTAGTGATAAGGAAAGAGTTAAAGAGAGATGGGTAGAACATTTTGAAAAAGTGCCAAACCGAGATAGAGTTGCAGGAAAAGATATAGAGGGAAATGAAAAAGCTAGTGATACCTTGGACATGAAAGAAGATTTGTTTTGTGAGGAAGAATTAGCGACAGTACTAAAAGGATTAAAAAATAATAATATGGTAGCTGATAGTGTGGTAAATGAGTTTCATAAATATGTTGGGTCTAAGGTTAGAAATAAGTTACTGAAGATTATGAATATGATTTTGAAAAAGGGGAAGTACCTAACCATTTTTGGAAAACCATAATTAAATCACTGTATAAGAAAGGTGATAAGAGTGAGTGCGATAATTATCGAGGCATTAGTCTGGTCTCTGTAGGTAGCAAATTGCTTAGTAATATGATACTTTTTAGACTGAGAGATGCTCTAGACAAAGTTCTCAGAGAAGAAAGTGTGGTTTTAGAAAAGGTATAGAATGTGTCGACAAAATTTTCATTCTTGGGGTAACAATTTAGAAGTGCCTGAGTTGTCAAACACCTTTGGTCCTCAGTTTTATATATTATGAGCAAGTGTTCGATTTTGTTAATAGAAGAGCTTTAGCAAAGGTGTTGTCCTTGGTATGCCAGAAAATACATTAAAGTGATTAGTGCTATGTACGAGAATAACACTGCCGCGGTTAAGGTAGGAAATGAGGTTAGCAGCTGGTTTTGTATTAAATCAAGAGTTAAGCAGAATTGCGCTCTATCCTCTTTATATGGATCATTTTGACGGACTTTGTCTTAAGGAGCACATGAAAGACAAAGAGAGACCACGGAATCAAATTAGGAGGAAAATCTCTTCTAGTCTCAGATTATACTGATGATTATCAAAGATGAAAGAGTGAGCAAAATGAATGAACTTTTAGAGTTTTTGCGAGTTCATGGTGTAAGAATAGGTTTGAAAATTAAAGTTAAGAAGACTAAGTCACTAAGGCTAGGAATAAGTGAAGATGAAAAGGTGACGATGAGGAACAAAAAGATTGGTCAGGTGGGTAGCTTCACTTACCTTGGCAGCATTATTAGTAAAGATGGTGGGAGCAGTGAAGATATTAAAAGTAGAATAGCCAAGGCTCGGGGTGTTTTTTCACAGTTAAAAAAATCTTTAAAGAATAGGAAGATAGCTCTGCAAACCAAGATACAGTGATGACAGTGGTCAAATATGGCTCTGAAGCATGGGCGCTCCGAAAAGCGGATGAAGATTTGCTTGATGTTTTCCAGAAAAATTGCCTACGGGTATTTCTGGGTACTCGGCGGACTGACCGGATCTCAAACAGTAGGCTGCACGAAAAATGTGGTTCAATCCCACTGTATAGGACTATAATGAAAGAAAGGTTGATAAATCTAGGGCACGTTCTGCGGCCGAAGGACAACAGCTTGCCGAAGACCGTCCTTTTTGGCCAACTGGCTAGGGCTAAACGGATAGCAGCTCGTCCTCGTCTGGGGTAGGAGGATATCATAAAGAAATATTTAAAGGAAATGGGGACTTCCTGGGAGAGTGTAAAGAGGGGGGCTTTGAATAGATTGGGATGGAGGAAACCCACGAGTAGCTGTGTTGGCCCCAGGCGGCTTGGTACTGCTGTGAGTTGTTAGTAGTAGTAATACTTCAATAATTGGAATAAGTTCTGCAAATTCAATATTTTTACGTGTAGGGTTGCCCCTACCGTTGTGAGTTTGGGCAAAAATTGGGCAACGTTTGGGCAAAAATAGTCTCGGATCTTCTTCTCCGCCTCCTCCCCAAAAAAAGTGTACTGTACATAAATAGTGAACACTGTCGCATTAAAAAATTCTTCACGACGGATTCGCCATCCACGCATTGCATGGGGCAGTTTGATGCAGTCACCTTTTTGAACAGCTATGTGACCTTGCCAGGGATTGGCTATGGATAACCGATAGAATCGGTTTCCTCTCTGTATATGCTATAACGCATCTCAGGAAGTATGGAAGACAGGAAGATTCTGACTTTGCTACAATTCTTACCATGTCAAGATACCTTCCCCAATCAATTAAAAATATTCTCTTTTCTACATTATCTGTAGATGAGAATTTTTTTTCTGTTGGAAGGGGACGGTCATCTTTGAGGCTGTCATCTTCTTTTTCGAATAGTCTTCTAACCGTTCAAGGTTTTTGCAACAGAAACCCCGTGAAATCCTTGGATTTGCTCGCCGCGTTGAGATCCTTTCCCTTAATGCAGTGGTTCTCAAACTTATTTAGTTACAGTACCCCTTTTTACCCACAATGACTTTTAGGTACCCCCTCTCAGTTACCGGTACTAAGGAAACGATAGCTAAAATGTAAATAAAATTGCCAGTCCTAGAGTTAAAGGGCTGTTTTATTTTCTTATTGGACGGCCGCATACCCCCTAAAAATTGTTGCTAACCCCCAAGGGGTACGCGTACCACAGTTTGAGAACCACTGCCTTAAGGAATAAGAATACAATTTTGTTACTATGATGTCGGAAGAATAGAACTTCCTTTTATGTCAGCAGGGGAATGGTAACTTTGTGGCTCCAGGAATGCATAATTAAGACCAGCCATTTTTACATATTTGACTAGGTTTAATTTTTTTTTTTTACTTCTGATTATCTCCCAAAATACTGTTAAAATACTGTTAAATTGCATATTGCATTTTAAATTGAATTGTGTTTTGCTATTTAAATTACTAACGCTTACCTTACCTTTCCTTTACCTTTTTTTTTTTTTTTTTTTTTTTTTTTTTTTTTTTAACTGATAAGGTTTTTTTATTTAAATCAAACAAATAAATAAATGAACCACCAGAAGCAAACTTGTTTAGGCTATACACCCTTCAAAAAAAAACCTAATATATACATTGCTATCAATAACGTAAAACAATAAATAAATGAAAAAAGAAAAGAGAGAGAAAAAAAAGTACGGCACAACCTCCTCCAAATTAGTGCAGCCCCAAAAATAAAAAAAACATAACTAATTATCACCGTTCTCTCACTACCACCCTCACACATCCACAATAAAAAATAACCAAAATACAACTGAGAGACCCCTCAAGAGAAAATCGCTAAGAAATATTATACTCAACAAAACACAGATATTGAAATTCTTTCATGGTTAATATTCCGTAATTTAAATTCATTTGTGTTTTTTAAATAAAATATATAATTAAACTAACGGTGTGAACATTTGGGTCGTATTTTTTAACTGTGCATTTTATTCCTCCCCCCCCCCCCTATATAACTGTCAAGTAGCAAACGTATGATAATTAAATAAATAAGCAAGCAGCCAAATAAAAGCTATGACGCTCGTTAAATAATTGTGGGGGAGAGCAGGGTAAAAAAAATCATTTCAATAAGAGGCGCCTTAGTGACTAAATGTTTGCCTGCAATGTATCAGTATAGTATTTTCCCTGACTGCTTAGTATGAAAAAGATGAACAAAGGTGCTTTAGAGATTTATTTGAATGAAAATTGAAATTTTGAGTGCCTTTTATAATTGGAAAAAATTATCAGAAGATGAATATATAGACACAAAAGTTAAATAGATGAACATAGACGGTTCAGAGATATATTTGAATGAATATCAAAATTTTATGTGCCTTTTATTAGGGTAAAAAGTTACAAGAAGGCAACTTTTTCTTAGGAGGCCCCGCAAAGAATCTACCAGTTTTAGAAAAGTCGGGCTAAGGACTTAATAAATGCGAGAGTGTCTGCATATCCCCTATGATCCATTTCACTGCGTCCGTATATCCCCTATGCTCCAAAACATTGTGTCCCGAACAAATCTGAAGAAAGCAAAAAAAGAGTTTTTTAAATGCATTTTTATTAATAAGCAAATTTATTATTAGAATGATTTATTTCTTTGCCCTCTAGTGTACACGGTTAGAATTTTTTTGCCTAGGGGGTATTCCACAAACTCGTAAACAAAATGCCTTCCAGGATATTTTGTAAACGGTGGGGTCTAAGTTCGCAAAACAAAGACATTTCTAAGAAAATCTATTTTGGTTCTCAGATTAATAAGGTTTAAGATCAGAAGACATATGTTTGCACGTGGTAAGATTCCATTTCAGGTCTCAGGTTAACAAGATTTAAGGTCAGAAGAAATAAGATTATGTTTCGATACAAGAAAACAATAGTGTCATAAATGCTCCTGGTGGCAGGGAAATAAGATTATGTTTACATACAAGAAAAATACCGTGAGAAGTAACCTACACAGTGTCGCAGTATGCCACATAGGATTTTGCTGTATAAACCCCTGCTTACGACCGCTAAAACAAGATCGCAATCGCGGGGCAGGGATTTCCTGTATAAGCCATTATAAGCCATCCTACTATCGCTTGCTTATTCAAAAAAATTTCCATACCTTATTCCCTTACAAGAAAAAAAAGGTTTTTGGCTCTCTGCTACTTCCTGCTTTCTTCTCCAACACTAGTTGAAAGTTTCAAATATTTTCCCCAAGCCATTCCTGAAATTTGTAAATATGATATTGTGATAGCTTGGATACATAGAGTGTTCTTTTATTTAGCCCTACCCACTCTCTTGAGTCCTAATTCAATGTCTCCTAGCTCAACCCTTCCCATTTCTTTCCGCTTCATTCCCGAGTTTTAGCTCCAAACAGCCCCCAAGCCGTTCCTGAGATATTATAGATGATTTGTTTATGTGACCTGGAGACATACAGCATCTTTAGACTCACCTCTGCTCCTCCTCTTTTTGAATTCTGAAGTTCCTTTGAACCCTCCAATCCTCTATGAAAGTTTCAACTCCAATATCTCAAGCTATTCACCAGGCATTACAGATAACTTGAAAACACGAGTGTACACATCGTCTTTTTATTTGTTCAGGTGATTGTACCGCTTCGACATTATTCTCTTCTAAGACTTTGGACATTGTGAAATTTCAAAGAATCCAAAGATTTTTTAGCTGAATTAGAACACTGAAAGATTTTCGCTCTTTTTCGGGCCTTTATCAGACCCTGTTAAAGGCGTTACCGTATATTTTTTCCGAAGTCCCTTCCAACAACTTGAGGTTATAAGCTTCAAACTAATTAAGAATAAAAAAAAAATGAACCATTTCAAAACAATCAGACATCCAAGATCAAGCTTGCGCCATCTTTTCCACTATAAAGCGTATCTACAACCAATTGCCACACTGAAAAAATTATGGGACAGGCATGTTTTTACACCTCTTGAAAACTCAGAGAAAAATGACAATTTAAAATTTTTGAAGGAATCTCTCAGGTGGTTACGGAGGCCTTGCTGGCAACAAAAATCGCAAAGGGTGCTGGTTGCCTTCTTGTAACTTTTTGCCCCTGTAAAAAAAAAACAAAATTTTAAATTTCATTCAAATATATCTCTGAAGCGTCATGTTCATCTATTTAACTTTTATGTCTATATGTCCATCTTCTGATAATTTTTTACCCATTATAAAAGGCACTCAAAATTTCAATGTTCATTCAAATAAATCTCTAAAGCACCTATGTTCATCTTTTTCATACTAAGCAGTCAGGGAAATACATTGAAGGCAAACATTTAGTCACTTAGGCGCCTCCTATTGAAATGATTTTTTTTACCCTGCTCTCCCCCACAATTATTTAACGAGTGTCATAGCTTTTGTTTGATATAGGCTGCTTGCTTATTTATTTAATTATCATAAGTTTGCTACTTGGCAGTTATATAGATGGGGGGGGGATAAAATGCACAGTTAAAAAATACAACCCAAATGTTCACACTGTTAGTTTAATTATATATTTTATTTAAAAAACACAAATAAATTTAATTTACGGAATATTAACCATGAAAGAATTTCAATAAGTTAAAGATAATCAAAAGTAAAAAAAAGAAATAAAACCCTAGTCAAATATGTAAAAATGCCTGATCTTAATGATGCATTCCTGGAGCCACAAAGTTACCATTTCCCTGCTGACATAAAAGGAAGTTCCATTCTTCCGAGAACATAGCAACAAAATTGTATTCTTATTCCTTAAGGCAGTGGTTCTCAAACTGTGGTACGCGTACCCCTTGGGGGTTAGCAACAATTTTTAGGGGGTACGCAGTCGGCCAACAAAAAATTAAAAAAACCGTTAACTCTAGGACTGGTAATTTTATTTACATTTTAGCTATACTTTACTTAGTACCGGTAACTGAGAAGGGGTACCTAAAAGTCATTGTGGGTAAAATGGGGTACTGAGTCTAAATAAGTTTGAGAACTACTGCATTAAGGAAAAGGATCTCAACGTTGCGAGCAAATCCAAGGATTTCATGGGGTTTTTGTTGCAAAAACCTTGAAGGGTTAGAAGACTGTTCGAAAAACAGATGAGAGCTTCGAAGATGACAGTCCCCTTCCAACATACAAAAATTTCTCATCTTCAGATAATGTAGAAAAGAGAATATATTTTAATTGATTGGGGAAGGTATCTTGATATGGCAGGGTATGCATTGTAGCAAAGACAGAATCTTCCTGGCTTCCATACTTTCTGAGATTTGCTATAGCATATACAGAGAGGAAACCGATTCTATCGGTTATCCATAGCCAAACGCTAGCAAGATCACATGGCTGTTCAAAAAGGTGACTGCATTAAGCTGCCCCTTGCAATGCGTGGATGGGGAATCCGTCGTGAAGAATTTTTAATGCGACTGCGCTGTTCACTCAGTACAGTACACTTTTTTGGGGGAGGAGGTTGAGAAGAACAAGATCCGAGGCTATTTTAGCCCAAAGCACTCACAACGATAGGGACAACCCTACACGTAAAAATATTGAATTCGTAGAAGTTATTCCAATTATTGAAGCCCTACTACTACTAAAAACGTACCGCAGCACCAACTCACCTGCGGCCAACACAGCTACGCACGCTCTCCCTCCATCCTAATCCAATCAAAACCTCCCTCTTTACACTCTACCAGGAAGTTCCCATTTGCTTTAAATCTTTCTTTATGATATCCTCCTACTCCAGACGAGGACGAGCTGCTATCCGTTTAGCCCTAGACAGTTGGCCTAAAAGGACAGTCTTCGGCAATCTGTCACCCTTCATCTGCAGAACGTGCCCTAGCTTTCTTAACCTTTCTTTCATTATAGCCCTAGACACTGGGAATGAACCACATTTATCGTGCAGCCTACTGTTTGAAATCCGGTCAGTCGGCCGAGTACCCAGGACGATCTGTAGGAAATTTCTCTGGAAAACATCTAGCAAATCTTCATCCGCTTTTTGGAGCGTCCATGCTTCAGAACCATATTTGACCACTTTCATCACTGTAGCTTCCAATATTCTAATCTTGGTTTGCAGAGTTATCTTCCTATTCTTCAAACTTTTTTTAACTGTGAAAAAACACCCGAGCTTTGGCTTTGGCTATTCTACTTTTAATATCTTCCCTGCTCCCATCATCTTTACTGGTAATACTACCAAGGTAAGTAAAGCTGCCCACCTGATCAATCTTTTCGTTCCTCATCGTCACCTTTTCTTCTTCACTTATTCTTAGCCTTAGCCTCCTTAACTTTAATTTTCAAACCTATTCTAGAACCTTGAACTCGCAAAACCTCTAAAAGTTCATTCATTTTTGCTCACACTTACGTCTTTGATAATCATCAGCATAATCTGAGTCCAGGAGGATTTTCCTCCCCATTTGATTCCCTCCCCAGTTGATTCCCTGATTCCCATTGCCTTTCCTGTGCTCCTTAATACAAAGTTCGTCAAAATAATCCATATAAAGGGTGATAGAACACAATTCTGCTTAACTCTTGATTTAATACAAAACCAGCTGCTAACCTCATTTCCTACCTTAACCGCAGCAGTGTTATTCTCGTAGATAGTACAAATCACTTTAATGTATTTGTCTGGCATACCATACAAGGATAAGACCTTCGCTAAAGATCTTCTATCAACAAAATCGAACGCTTGCTCATAATCTATAAAACTGAGGACCAAAGGTGTTTGACAAATCAGGCACTTCTAAATTATTAACCTAAGAATGAAAATTTGGTCGACACATCCTCTACCTTTTCGAAAACCGTACTTTTCTTCTCTGAGAACTTTCTCTAGAGCATCTCTAAGTCTAAGAAGTATGATATTACTAAGTAATTTGCTACCTATAGATACCAGACTAATGCCTCAATATTTACCACACTCATCCTTATCACCTTTCTTATACAGTGCTTTAATTAAGGTTTTCCTAAAATCATTAGGTACGTCACCTTTTTCCAAAAATCATGTTCGTAATCTGCAGCAGCGTATTTCTAACCTTAGAACCGCCATATTTAAAAAAGTCATTAACCGCCTTGTCAACACCTGGAACGTTAATATTCTTTAATCCTTTTGGTATTGTCGCTAATTCTTCCTCACAAAACAGGTATCACAAACTTTTTCATTTTCCTCTATATCTTTTCCTGCAACTCTATCTCGGTTTGGCACTTTTTCAAAATGTTCTACCCATCTCTCTTTAACTCTTTCCTTATCACTAATTGTAGCCCCGTTCCTATCTCTAACTGGGCAAGTCCAGATTGACTGCTCCCTCTCAATTTATTAGCATGCCAGTACAATATTTTACTATTGTGCCATCAAGCTGCACCTTCCAGATCCTCGGCAATTTTATCCATAGTCTCCACTTTACACCTCCTTAGTTCATATTTCAATGCTTTCTCCACTTCCTTTACATTTCTTTTGTTTTTATATGAACTATCAGTCAGATAATTCTTGTACAAGTCCCTTCTCCTCTCTAATAGATATACAACAGTTTCACTAATATTCCTAGCTGCAGTCCTAACTTTCTTCCCAAGATACCATCAGCAACTTCACAAATCATTTCTCTAAAATTATTCCAACCATCTTCCACATTGTCAATTTTTAAACTCTCAAGTTGAGTATTCAACTGTTCCTGGAAGTTTTCTCTCAGATTCTCATCCTGGAGTCTATCAACATCATAACTTCCCAGGAAGTAGTTACACTTCGGAAATTTCAGCTTTAAATTAAGGCTAGACACTAATAGATGGTGATCTATAATTTTAACATCAGTAAGAGTACTCCTATATACCTTAGTATCTTGTATTGATCCTGCCAGTCTGCGGTTTATTATGACATAATCATCAAGTCCTGCTGTCTTACCATCACGTGACTTATGGGCCATTTTAGGACCAAACACCGTATTGGTTATAACTATATTATTATACCTACAAAGTCGCAAAAGTTTGTAGCCATTACTGTTTTTTTTTCCTACACCAAATTTACCTAGACTAGGAGACCATCTATCCCTATTTCTACCGACCTGGGCGTTAAAATCTGCTAGTAAAAACACTATATTTCTACCTGGGATCCTGTATATTTGCTACTGTAACTGTACGTAAAATTCATCTAGTATCTCCATCAGTCGGTTCTGCAGGGGCATATACTACTATAACTGATTCCCTCAACTTTTTAGTCATAAAATAAGCAATTAGTATCCTATTATTAATACCTTTCCAGCCTAAACAAGACTTAGCAGCTTCCTTATTCATCATGAGCCCTACTCCCGGTCTACGTACCCCATCCTTCCTGCCTGAGTAAACAAAATCTATACTACCTGATTTTATGCTTCCTACCCCTTGGATATGAGTTTCTAAAACTCTTAATAAGCCCAGTTCTAATCGTCTGAATTCGTCAGTCAAAAGGTCGATACGATAGTATCGACATGTCGTAGTATTTTAACGTCGTAACGTTCTAAGTTGCAATTTTTATGTTCTTTAAATCACTGAAATTATTTTTGCCTCAAGAAAAGCAATAATCCCGGATACCAGTGCAGGACGGGGATCAAAATATTTTCTCAAGTCTACACTGAAGCGCTTAAGCCGGCTTAGAACCGGATAACAAGAAGATCATGGGACATCCAGTATGAATGGAGCCTTTAAACAATCCTGGGCCCATATTGGTCACAACATGGTTTTCAGCACTTGGCGATGCTCTTCTTTCAAAAAGAGTCGAAATCCTGCATAGACAGTCTCAAGCCTATTACCTTCGACTAATTATATATTCATGCCTACCAATATTATGCTACTACAGGTAGGCAGCCCATAGTAGATAAATTAGCTAGGAAGAGGTTGTTCAGCCGGAAAACGCCCGTCAAAACAGACAAAACCCAGAAGAATTATCCATTAATCAGATTCCTGTATGAATACTGTGTCGTTTTCTAGGCTATAATTTCCTCGAGGGGTGCCACTCCTCAAACTGGAATAGAGCTGACCGCAAGGTCCCCAGTCTTTCAGGTACCCCCAAAGGGTCGTGGAAGCCTTTTGTAGAGGCCGTGGTCCATAGATCCAGATCTTACGCCCTACCGCAGTTGTTTTCCTGTAGAGGATCCTCCAACGATGGTGTTCCGCGTCACCATGTAATTTAACCCATTACTGAGAGAAAGTTTGTAACTCACTGGACGTCTGGACACGCCTGTGGGGCCTGTTGAGTGTACATTTGTGGGGCTTTCTTCCTCCTCCTCCTGTATCTATGTTCCCGATGAGGGTGCCCCCGTTTCCATTATGGACCTCCAGGGACAATGTGCCCGCTGGGGCCGTGCCTCCTATGGAGGTACTTTACATGTCTGTAGGGTGTTCCCCTATTGGCACCTGAGGTCACGCTGAGTGGCCTGGGGAGGTCCGAAATTCTGTCTATGATGAATTGGTCGAAAAATATTCAGAAATCAGGGTGGGGGAGGGGATAGAATCTATCATCCCCTATAAAACTATGGATTACAAAAAATTTGGAGACTGCATATGAAAAAAGAAAATTTCAAACTCAATTACTTTTTTTTCAGAAAAGAAATTTGTTTTTTTAGATTGTACCTTCAGAAATTTTCGTTTCTGGTAGTGAACTGACAAAGGAGGATTAAACAGAAGCCCTCTAGAAAGGAAAAACACAAGTTGAAACTTTGTTTAAATGCTACCTTTTTTCAAAATTTATTTTTCTCACAGCTACTATTTTGGAAAATTGCAATATAACTAGTACAAATTCGTCCAAATTATTTTCATTTAGATGTTTGTGTAAATGAAGTCGTCGAGAGATCTCTTAAGCTAGCCCATAACCGCAACTGTAAATCCTATAAGGTTATTCTTAGCTTTCAAACTTATTTGACTTTTATTTTATTTTTTTAGTGGAATTTAAAAGAGAAATGCTAGTGATAACAAAAGAATTAAATCGAAAAAAAGAAACTGAAGTCAAAAAAATAAGGGTTGCAAAAACAGTAGTAAAAAAGTGAATACAAAAATTTTCTGAGTTGGTATTGTAAAGATTTTCGTCAGAATTAAGGAATCAATTTCGATTTATATATAATTTATTAATAAATAAATTTCCCAAAATTAATTTTAATGCCTCACTATATTCTCAGAGGTAACTAAAATCAACAGAAGGATACATTTTTCACAGGAAATTAGACTAGAAAATATCAAATGAATTTTAGAAAGTCCATCGTGGATATAATCTCAACCATTTAATGTAAAGTACAGACACATATATTATTTCCTATCTAAAACTAAACAATAGCCCATTCAAAATACATTTGTTTATTCAAATAAGTACGTCTCTGTAGGTAACTTACGAAAATAAAGGGAACACACTTTCTAATATACTGTTTTCAAAAACAGTGACATTGCACTGCTTGACAAGTTACCTCACAAGATGTCGTTATACATATAAAATTCATTTACAAAGACTTAGTTCTTTTTTTATACGCAATTCCCGACATTTCGGTCATAGGTCTCGATTGGATATTAGATTGTGGCCATGGAGTAGTTTCACACCACCCCTACAAACATATACTGTCAGGGACTATTGGATAGTTATTATCCAGAAAACAAGAATGAGAAAATGAACGAAAGTAATTTGTCAAGCTGCTTACCCGTCACGTGTTGCTGCAACCCCCCTCCCCCTTCCTGTGGAGCTTTTTCCCATTATAGCGATCGTATATTTAAGTTAAAAGTATTTAAAAAAATCCTTACGGGAAAATTTTCCCCGCTCCTGAAAACTCCCCTGGAAAATTCCTCCACGAAATATGTCCTATATGTATTACTAACGATCTTATTTCAAAGTATAAGAGCATTTGGAATATTGTCCTAAAAAAAATTCTTCCTTGGAAGATTGCCCCTCCCTACAACATCATCCAGAATCAGAAACTTTGGAACTGACCCAATTTCGACTATTAGTCTCATTTTTTTTTTCTTGTTGCCTTTTATCATTTAAGCTTTCGTTTCTAAAATTCAATCTGTTGCGTTGTAGGATATAAAACTCAGTATTAGAAAGAAGAGTAATATTGTATCTTGAAAGAGACTTGAATAACCCAACAAAATTCACTTCCTTAAAGTTGCCTGTGGACAAACAATTAATGAGATATTCAACGCCCTTTAAGAAACCTGGTTTTGCTGTTTTCTCAAGAAGTTCCCCCAGCTTTTATAAAACATTATAAGCAATATCATAGGCAGCGCAATAGCGCTGCTAAGTAAAGAGCGATGTGGGCAAAATGTTTTTTTTTTTTTTGGTTTTTCGTAGACTAAGGCAAATCGTATCCAAGGATTTGTCGTAAAAACTTCGAAAAGGGCTCATTCGATTGGAAATTGAAAGGGCTAGTGCCCCTTTTCGTAGTCAAAATTGATTGAAGGGTAACTAACCCTCCTCCTTCGCCCACCATCTCCCCAACACACATCCAATCAAAATTCCAAAAAAATCCAATCAAAATAGCCATTTTGATCAGCGTAGTTTAAAGGTCCGAAAATTATGTCATTGAGGATTACAACTCCCCAGAGCCCTCAGGGCAAGGGTTGTAAGTTGTGCACTGGGGGTATATAAGGTTTTTATAGAAAGCGTGGTCGTTTAAACTTCGGAGGGAGATCTTTGGTAATTTAATCAGAAGTTCTAGTGCCCTTTTTAAGGTTTAAAGTGATTGGAGGGCGGATTCCCCCCCCCCTCACACCTCGCATTTTCCCACAATTCATCTAATAGAAATTTTGAGGTGACCATTTGTTGTCGGAGAAACTTCGAAAAGGCTCCTTCGATTGGAAATTGAAAGAGCTAGTGCCCTTTTAATAGTCAAAAGTGATTTGAGGGCAACAAGCCCCCCCCCCCCCACACCCATCAATTTCCAAAATACATCTAATCGAAATCTTTAGATAGCCATTTTCTTCAACGTAGTTTAGAGTTCTGAAAATCATTTCTTTGAGGATAACACCCCCCCCCCCACAGCCCTCCGCACGAGGGTTGTAAGTTATGCCCCGGGGACATATAAGGTTCTTGTGGAAAGTGTGGTGGTATATACTCCGTAATGGGTTCATTGGTATAGACATCATATGTTTTAGTGCCCTTTTAATAGTCAAAGTAATGGGGGCAGCCCCCCCCCCTTCTCCACATCGTATTTTCAACAAATGCATCTGACAGAAATTTTAAGATAACCATTTGTTCAAAAATAACCCAATGATCTTATATTAAGGCCTTTAAGGTTGACAGAATTCCCCAGAGTCGGAGGGATAGGGTTGTAAGTTATGCCCCAGTGTCATATAAGGTCTTTATGGATGAGGTGGTTGTGTTAACTTTAGAAGAGGCTTGTTTGATTGGAGATGCATAGTTCTAGTTCCCTTTTAAGAGTCAAACATGATGGAGAGATAATAGACCCCCCCCCCCCGTGACACCCTCTTTTCCTGAAATGCATCCTATTGAATTTTTTGAACTATTACCAACAGTCAAAAAGTTATATAACAATATCTTTAGGGGGGATACAACCCCCCGAAACGGGTGGTCATATAAATTTTGTAACGGATGAAGCTCATTTGGTTGGAAATCGGAAGTTTTAGTGCTTATTTAAGAGTCCAAAGTGAATGGAGGGCAATCAGCTCCCCCCCCCGCCTTAAGCCTATCACTCCTCAAAACACATCCGATCGAAGTTTTAAGAGAACTATTTTGTTCAGCATTGTTGAAAGATCCAGTAATTATGCCTTTAGGGATTTCAACCTCCCCACAGTCCTCAGGACAAGGGCACAAGTTAGACAATTCGTTCATTGCTTAAACATAGTATTTGTTATTGAGAAAGGATGCATGTTTGAGCTTTACTTTCCAAGAAGCCGAAGGACATTCAGACGAGCCTTTCAAAGAAAGTTGAAGGGAGTGTTGAACTAAATCAAAACATGTTATGTGTATACAGATTGCCAAAAGGGTGTAATACAGGAATAACTGAGTATATTAATCTTGAAAATTCAGGATGAGATAAGGGAGATGATCAAAAAGGCAGCGACGGCAGGCAAGAGTTCAAAGGTCAGGTGACACACCCCTTTTGTTTTTCTATGACAGCCATTGGCAAGAGAACAATAGGTTTTTGGCCTTCTTTTGGTTAGAATTCTCGTTTTGCACCACAAAATGGCTGAAAACGCCGCTTTGCTGTGAGATAGTCTTTTTTGGCTAATAAATCTCTATGTTAACCCTTATTTTATAGGGCTGCCTACACCTTTAGAAACGGATGCGCTACTGTACGGCATTACTGCCTCTGAAACTCGTGGCTCAATATGTGTATAGTTTTTCGAATCAATTAACTATCTCAGAATTTTCACACAATAGCTTTCTTGGCCTTCTTTTGGGTAGAATTCTCGTTTTGCACCACAAAATGGTTGAAAATGCCGCATTGCTGTGGGACAGTCTCTTTTACTAAAATAAACGTCCATGGTAACCCTTGTTTTGTAGGACTACCTGTAGCTTAAGGAACGAATGCGCTACCGTACGGCATTACTGCCACTGAAATAGGAGGCTCAACATGTGTAAAGTTTTTCTAATCAATTGACTATCTCAGAATTTTCAAACGAGACCAATGTATGTCGATTTTTTTTTTCGTGAAACTTATTGTATACTAATTTTTTCCTCAAGAAACTTTTGCATTTTTATTTATCTTCATGAAAGTTGTTTTACGTTGATTTTTCCTTCGTGAAACATGTTGCATATTATATCTTTTCTCTTTGTGACACTTGTTCCACGCTTATTTTTTTTTTCTTCATGAAACTAGTTACATATTGATTTTTATTGGACATGAAACATGTGAGATGTTGGTGATTTCTTCATAAAACCTGTTGAATGTTATTTTTTTTTTTCGTAAAACTTCTTGTACTTTTAGTTTCTCTTCGTGAAACTCGTTGTATGTTGATTTTTTCTTTCATGAAACTTATTTTATCTTGATATTTTTATTCGTGAAATATGTTGCATGTTGTTTTTTGTTGTTCGTGAAACTTGCTGCATGCTGGTTTACTGTTCGTGAAACATAACTTATCTTGATTTTTTCTTGGTGAAACTTGTTGCATGCTGCTTTAATTCAAATTTGTTGCATAATTATTTTTCTTCGTGAAATATGATGCATGTCAATTATTTCTTCAGGAAACCTAATGTATCTTGATTTGTGTCTTCGAGAAACAAGTTATATTTTTATTTCTTCTTCATGAAACTTGTTGCAAATCGGTTTTTCTTTTCGTGAGCCTTGTAAATTAATTTTTTCTCCTAGTGAAACTGGTTTTTTTCATGGAACTTGTTGCAGGCTGATTTTTTTTTCAGTAAAACTTAATTAATCTTGATATTTTTCTTCGTGAAACTTATTGTATGTTGTTTTATTCTTTAGTGAAGCTTAATTTACCAGTATTTTTTCGTGAAACTTGTCGCATGTTTTTTCTTCGTGAAACATGATGCATACTGTCTTTTTGGTCGTGAAACTTGCTGCATGTGGATTATTTTTTCAAGAAACTTAATTAATCCTGATTTATGCCTTCGAGAAACCTGCAATATTTTTATACCTCCTTCATAAAACTTGTTGTATGATAATTTTTTTCTTCATGAAGCGCTTACATTGATTATTCTCCTCGCAAAACCTGTTTTGTTCATAGAATTTACTGCGTGCTGTTTATTGTTCGTGAAACTTAATTTATCTTGATATTTTTATTCGTGAAACTTGTTGTATGATGAAATATTCTTTCGAAAAAATTAAATTATCATGATATTCTTCTTCATGAAACTTGTTGCATGTGGGTTTTTCTCCCTGGAATATGATGCATGTTGTTTTTTTTTGTTGAACTTGTTGCATGGGGATTATTTCTTCTGGAAACTTAATGTATCTTGATTTATGTCTTTGAGAAACTTTTTATATTTTTACTTCTTCTTAACAAACTTGTTGCATGTTGATTTTTCTCTTCGTGAAACTTTTGCATTTATTTTTTTCCTCGTGAATTCGGTTTTACTCGTGAAACTCGTAGCGTGATGATTTTTTTTGTGAAACTTAATTACTACTGAAATTTTTCTTCGTGAAACTTGTCGCATTCTGATTTAATTCAACTTTGTTGCATATTTTTATTTCTTCATGAAATATGATGCATGTGGATTATTTCTTCAGGAAACTTAATGAATCTTGATTTATGTCTTCGAGAAACTTATTATATTTTTATTTCTTCTTCAAGAAGTTTGTTGCATGTTGATTTTTCTCTTCGTAAAGCTTGTGCAATGACCTTTCTCCTCGTGAACTCGGTTTTAGTCGTGGAACTCGTAACGTGAAGATTTTTTTTTGTGAAACTTAATTTCTGTTGACATTTTGCTTCGTGAAACTTGTTGTATGTTTTATTTATTCTTTCATGAAACTTGATTTATCATGATATTTTTCTTCGTGACATTCGTTGCATTTTAGTTTTTTTTTCGTGAAACATGATGCATGCTGATTTTTTTGGTTCGTGAAACATACTGCATGATGAATACTTCTTCGAGAAGCCTGATTTATCCTGATTTATGTCTTCGTGAAATATTTAATTATTTTTATTTCTTCTTCATGAACTTGTTGCATGATGATTGTTCTCTTTATGAGACTCGTATATTAAATTTTCTCCTAGTGAAACCTGTTTTGATCATGGAACTTGTTGCATGCTAATTTTTGTTCGTGAAAATTAATTTATCTTCATATTTCCTTCGTGAAACTAGGTGTATGATGATTTATTCTTTGGCGAAACTTAATTTATCATGATATTTTTCTTACTGAAACTTGTTGCATGTTTTTTTTTTCTGAACCATGATGCATACTGATTTCTTGTACGTGAAATTTGTTGCATGTGGATTATTTCTTCAGGAAACTTAATGTATCTTGATTTATGTCTTCGGGAAATTTGATATATTTTTATTTATTCTTCATGAAACATTTTGCATAATGATTTTTTCTCTTCGTGAAATATATACATTGACTTTTTCTTCCTCGTGAAACCGGTTTTATTCGTAGAACTTGTTGCTTGCTGATTTTCATTCGTGAAACCTAACTTATCTTGATATTTTTCTTCATGGAAATAGTTGTATAATGATTTATTCTTTCGTGGATCTTAATTTACTATGATAATTTCTTAGTGAACTTGTTAAATGTTGGTTTTTCTTCCTGAAATATGATGCATGCTGAATTTTGTTCATGAAACTTTTTGTATATGGATTGATTCTTCATGTATCATGTATCTTCATGTAACTTTATGTATCTTTATTTATGCCTTCAATAATATTGATTTATTTTAATTTTTTCTTCACGAAACTTGTTGCATAATGATTTTTCTCTTCTTGAAACATATTCATTGATTTTTTCCTCGTGAAACTGGTTTTGTTCCTGGAATTCGTTGAGCGCTGATTTTTGATCGTAAAACATAATTTATCTTGATATTTTTCTTCGTGAAAGTTGACGTATTTTGTTTTCTTATTTTATGAAATTTAATTTATCATGATATTTTTCTTCGTGAAACTTGTTGCATGGTGATTTTTTCTTCGTGAAACATGATGCATGCTGATCTTTTTCGTGAATCTTGCTGTTTATGGATTATTTCTTCAAGAAACTTAATGTATCTTGATTTATGTCTTTGAGGAATTTATTATTCTTTGTTTGTTCTTCATGAAACTTGTTGCACGATTATTTTTCTCTTCGTGAAACTTGAACATTGATTTTTCTTCTTGTGAAAGCGGTTTTGTTCATGGAGCTTGTTGCGTGCTGATTTTTGTTCGTAAAATATAATTTTTCTTGTTTTTTTCTGTTCGTGAAACTTGTCGTATGTTGATATATTATATCATGAAACATAATTTATCATGATATTTTTCTTCGTGAAATATTAAGGCATGTTGTTTTGTTTCGTGAAACATGATGCATACTGATTTTAGTTTGATAAGCTTCTTGCATGTGGATCATTTCTGCAAAAAAGTTAGAGTATCTTGATTTATTTCTTCGAGAAAATTGTTAAGTTTTTTTTGAAACTTTTGCATGTTGACTTTTCTCTTTGTGAAACTTGTACATTGATTTTCCCCCTCGTCAAACCGGTTTAGTTCGTGAAACTTGTTACTTGATGATTTTTATTCGTTTAACTTAATTTATCTTAATATTTTCTTCGTGAAACTTGTTGTATGTTGATTTTTTCTTTCATTGAACTTAATTTATCATGATATTTTTCTTCATGAAACTTGTTGCATGTTGGTTTTTTCTTCGTGAAACATAATGTATGCTGATTTTTGTCTTTGAAACTTGTTGCATGTGGATTATTTCTTACAAAAACTTAATGGATTTTGATTTATGTCTTCGAGAAAATTTCTATTTTTTATTTCTTTTTCATGAAACTTGTTGCATGTTAATTTTTCTCTTCGTGAAACTTCAACGCCTTTTTCCTACGAGCGTTTTCACGTTTCACGACGAGAAAACTCTTCATACAACAAGCTTCATGAAGGAAAAACAAAGATATAGCAAGTTTCTCGAAGACATAAAGCAGGATATATTAAGTTTCTTAAAGAAATAATCCACATGCAGCAGGTTTCACGAGCATAAAATCAGCATTCATCATGTTGCACGAGGATAAAAAACAACATGCAACAAATTTCACGAAAAAAAAATATCATGGTAAATTAAGTGTCACGAAAGATAAAACTAACATACAATAACTTTAAATATCAAGATAAATTAAGTTATACGAACAAAAAATCAGCCTGCAACAAGTTCCATGAAAAAATACGGTTTCACTAGGAGAAAAAATTGATGTGCAAGTATCACCCAAAGAAAAATCGACATGCAAAAAGTTTCATGAAGAATAAATAAAAATAAAACTAGATTCCCGAAGAAATAAATCAAGATACATTAAGTTTCTTTAAGAAATAGCCCACATGCATCATATTATAAGAATAAAAAAAATTGCAACAAATTTGAAATATATCAGCATACAACAAGTTTCACGAAGATAATCAACAGTCTTGAAAGTATCTTGAAGAAAGTCTTGAAAAAAAAAATAATCCCTGTGATGTAAAACGTACGTTTCCATCTTGACTATTGCCCCCTGAAGTTTTTTCTGGCCTTCCGGGCTTATAAACACTAAAAAAAACTCTCTATTATGTAACAGACACCTGCATCTTGAGGGAGTTTAAAAAAAAGTGTCCGGGTCAGAATTTGACGGGATATACCCCTTGTGGAAGTGCCTATGGGGATACTATTACTACCACAAACAAATATCAATAAATAAATGAAATTCAAAATGAACAGAAAATACAATAAACACTTTAAATTCAAATTCAAACTCAAAGCGAGCAGAAATTAGCATGAGTAGGGCTAATAATCCCCATGCCTTCTAAAGACCTGAACATAATTTGCGGTTTACTGAAAAAAAAATAAGTTTTAAATGTTTTAAATTTTTTACTTTCAGAGATAAAAAACTACGGAAGTGCTTATGGGGATCCTACTGGTGGTTTTACGCTTGAAAGATTATTTGGATTAATTTCTGCTAATTTTTTGGCTAAATAGAGCTCTTTACTTTTCTTTGAATAACTTGTTTTGTGGAAAAAAAAATTTCTAATTAATGCTGAGTTTTTGTAGTATTACAAAACAAAACTCAAACGCATAATCTTTGCTATGAAATGCATCTTCATCTTGCAGTTAAGTACACAGATAACCAAGCATCAAGAAATTTTAAATGTGGAATTGACACAGAGAACAAACACGTTAAGGCTACTATATTTCTTATTTGTCCAATATCTTGTATTGTTATTCCATACGGTCGTTTACTTTTACTATCCATCTTAGGTCTCTATCTGCTCTGCAAAGTCTTGCAATTCGTATTTTAAAAAAAATTAATTCTTAGAATTTTATCAGCTTTACCAAAATTGAGGACACAAAGATTATGCTATTGCTATGGGTTTTCTTCTTTTATAAAATTCAAAATTTTTATCTTTAATGTTAAATTCCATCCTAATGTATATATATATATATATATATAAATATATATATATATATATATATATATATATATATATATATATATATATATATATATATATATATATATATCACACACACATATATATATATATATATATATATATATATATATATATATATATATATATATATATATATATATATATATATATATATATATATATATATATATATATATATATATATATATATATATATATATATATATATATATATATATATATATATATATATATATATATATATATATATATATATATATATATATATATATATATATATATATATTCAATCTTTTATAAATTTTATCCTTTATAATATAATACATTGTTTGGCACCCAATTGTTTTGGTAATGTTTTTATAACTGTTGAATATTTCGTAACCATGTCATAGCTACAGTTCTAGAAATCAAAGTAAATTTAAGGAACAACGGATGATATCAACGCATTTTGCTTTTTTATATAAGTAACTTTTTCCCACTGTTTGGAAAATAACACCAGAGATTACGTCTGTTGCGGTTGAGAGGCCAATCTTAGTGGACCTCTAATAAAACTACACATGATAAGATGCAATGTATGGTGCTAAAAGTAGAAAGGGGGGTGCTACTCCTACTGGCACACCATATATGGGCATAGAGTCATTAGGGAGAATGACGTGGTTAATGGGGTCAATGACCTAAATTTCACAACAACAACAACATCGACCTTGACATTCGCTGAGAGCATGCACTTACAACAACCTCGACCTTGGAACACCTGCGCAGTCAACCTCAATTCACCTATCGTGAATCAATAAGTCCCCTTAGAAACAACAAATTAATTTCCCCTTCTTGACAGATCAATCAATCAATGACATCATCTGTCAGACTTTAAAAATTTCCGCCTAGAAACATTTCTCCAGGAATAGATCTATATCATTAATGTCTTTGCCTCGGGAACAACTCTTTTGGTCGAACTCCAAAGGATATTAATAACCAAAGGCCATGGAAACAATTAGGCAAGAAACATCTTAGCGATGAATTGTTTTAGCGCGCGAGAAGGTTTCCTATTAATTTGAAATGCGTTAGCACAGAGATGCCAATAACAAAGGAACACGCTGAATTTACGTTTAGTGATTATTTGGGCGAAACCGTTTTAGACAGGTTATGGAACTATTTCGGCGAAACAGATAGAGACATTTTAAAAGAAGATTTTTGAAGAGATTTTGGAGGAGGTTTTGAGTGTGGTCGTTATAATACACAAGTTTCATTTGAACAGTGTTGTGAGGTCCTCTAACCCAACCCCAAAGGGTTCCAATCCTCCTACCCCAACCCCGAAGGAAGCCCCGGTCCTCAAAGCCCCCAAACTCCCAAAGGCCCTCCACCGGTCCCCCAAAGGCCCACCCAGACCCCCAAATGCCATCCCCAGGCCCCAAATGTCCCCCAGGCTCCCAACTGTCCCCCCGGACACTCAAAGGCCCCCCAAGCTCCCAAAGGGCCACCGGCGCCCCAAAGGCCCACCCAGACCCCCAAATGCCATCCCCGGGCCCCCCAAAGGCACATCGAGCTCCCAAAGGACCAACGGGGTCCCAAAGGCCCTCCACCGGTCCCCAAATGTCCCCCAGGCACCCAAAGGCCCTCCCGGTGCCCCCAAGGCCCACCCCGACCCCCAAATGCCCACCCCGGGCCCCCAAGCCCCACCCCCCGGCTCCAAACGGCCCCCCGAGCTCCCAAAGGACCACTGGCCCTCAAGGGACCCACAGACCCACAAAGGCTCTCCCCGAGCACCCGTCTTTCGTTGATCTTTCGTCTTTCGTTGATGCGTGTTGTCTGAAACCTATGATTTGGGATGTGTAGTTTGCTACTTCAGGCTTTTCTGAGCTAAGGTTTCCTAGTATTTCCTAGGTGAATGTTGTCTGAAACCAATAGTTTGGGATGAGTAGTTTGCTATTTCAGGCTTTTATGAGCTAGGTTTCTTAGCCTTTCGTTGGTGTGTGTTGAGTGAAACTTATGATTTGGAATATGTAGTTTGCTTTTTGGACTTGTCTGAGGTGGATTTCTTAGTCTTTCATAGGTGTGTGGTGTCTGAAACCTATGATTTGGGATGTGTAGTTTGCTATTTTCGACTTTTCTGAGCTGGATTTCTTAGCCTTTCATAGGTATGCGTTGTCAGAAAATTATGATTTGGGATGTATAGTTTGCTATTTCAGGCTTTTCTGAGCTAAGGTTTTCTAGTATTTCGTAGGTGAATGTTGTCTGAAACCAATAGTTTGGGATGAATAGTTTGCTATTTTTGACTTTTCTGAGCTAGGTTTCTTAGTCTTTCGTTGGTGTGTGTTGACTGAAACCGATGATTTGGGATATTGAGTTTGCTATTTTTGCCTTTTCTGAGCTGGATTTCTTAGTCTTTCATAGGTGTGTGTTGTATGAAACCTATGATTTGGGATGGGTGGATTGCTACTTTTGACTTTTCTGAGCTGGATTTCTTAGCCTTTCATAGGTGTTTGTTGTCTAAAACCTATAGTTTGGGATGACTAGTTTGCTATTTTTGACTTTTCTGAGCTAGGTTTCTTAGCCGTTCATAGGTGAGTGTTGTCTGAAACCTATGATTTGGGATATGTAATTTGCTATTTCCGACTTTTCAAAACCGGATTTCTTAGTCTTTCGTAGGTGTGAGGTGTCTGAAACCTATGATTTGGGATGTGTGGGTTGCTATTTTTTTGACTTTTCTGAGTATAGATTTCTTAGCCATTCGTAGGTGTGTGTTGACTGAAACCTATGATTTGGGATGGTTAATTTGCTATTTTTGACTTTTCTGAGCTAGATTTCTTAGCCAATCATATGTTTGTCCTTTCAGAAAATTATGATTTGGGAGGTATAGTTTGCTTTTTGGACTTTTCAGAGCTAGGATTCTTAGTCACTCATAGGTGTTTGTTGTCTGAAACTTCGAGTTTGGGATGAGTAGTTGGCTATTTCAGACTTTTCTGAGCTAAGGTTTCTTAGTATTTCATAGGTGAATGCTGTCTGAAACTTATGATTTGGGATATGTAAATTACTATTTCGGGCTTTTCTAAGTTAGATTTCTTAGTCTTTCATAGGTGTGTAGTGTCTGAAAACTATGATTTGGGATGTGTAGTTTGATATTTTCATCTTTTCTGAGCTAGGTTTCTTAGCCTTTCATAGGTATGTGTTGTCAGAACATTATGATTTGGGATGTGTGGGTTGCTATTTCAGGCTTTTCTGAGCAGGATTTCTTAGCAATTCGTAGGTGTGTGTTGACTGAAACATATGATTTGGGATGGTTAATTTGCTATTTTTGACTTTTCTGAGCTATATTTCTTAGCCTTTCATAGGTGTGTCCTTTCAGAAAATTATGATTGGGAGGTATAGTTTGCTTTTTGGAATTTTCATAGCTAGGATTCTTAGTCACTCATAGGTGTTTGTTGTCTGAAACTTCGAGTTTGGGATGAGTAGTTGGCTATTTCAGACTTTTCTGAGCTAAGGTTTCTTAGTATTTCGTAGGTGAATGCTGTCTGAAACTTATGATTTGGGATATGTAAATTACTATTTCGGGCTTTTCTGAGTTGGATTTCTTAGTCTTTCATAGGTGTGTGATGTCTGAAACCTATGATTTGGGATGTGTAGTTTGATATTTTCGACTTTTCTGAGCTGGATTTCTTAGCCTTTCGTAGGTGTGTGGTGTCTGAAAATTATGATTTGGGATGTGTGGGTTGCTATTTCAGGCTTTTCTGAGCTAAGGTTTTCTAGTATTTCGTAGGTGAATATTGTCTGAAACCTATACTTTGGGATGAGTAGCTTGGTATTTTTGACTTTTCTGAGCTAGTTTTCTTAGTCTTTCGTTGGTGTGTGTTGACTGAAACCTATGATTTGGGATACGTATTTTGCTATTTTTGACTTTTCTGAGCTGGATTTATTAGCCTTTCCTAGGTGTGTGTTGACTGAAACCTATGATTGTGATGTGTGGTTTGCTATTTTTGTCTTTTCTGAGCTAGATTTTTTAGCCGTTCATAGGTGTGTGTTGTCTGAAACTTATGATTTGGGACGTGTAGTTTGCTATTTGAACTTTTCAGAGCTATGATTCTTAGTCCGTCATAGGCGTTTGTTGTCTGAAACTTCTAGTTTGGGATGAGTAGTTTTGCTATTTCAGGCTTTTCTGAGCTATGGTTTCTTAGTCTTTCATAGGTGAATGTTGTCTGAAACCTATGATTTGGGATATGTAAATTACTATTTCGGGCTTTTCTGAGTGGGATTTCTTAGTCTTTCATAGGTGTGTGTTGTCTGAAACCTATGATTTGGGATGGGTGGATTGCTACCTTTGACTTTTCTGAGCTGAATTTCTTAGCCTTTCATAGGTGTTTGTTGTCTGAAACCTATAGTTTGGGATGACTAGTTTGCTATTTTTGACTTTTCTGAGCTAGGTTTCTTAGCCGTTCTTAGGTGAGTGTTGTCTGAAACCTAGGATTTGGGATATGTAAATTACTATTTCGGGCTTTTCTAAGCTAGATTTCTTAGTCTTTCATAGGTATGTGTTGTCTGAAACCTATGATTTGGGAATGTGTGGGTTGCTATTTTTTGACTTTTCCGAGCTGAATTTCTTAGCCGTTCATAGGTGTGTGTTGTCTGAAAACTATAGTTTGGGATGACTAGTTTGCTATTTTTGACTTTTCTGAGCTAGGTTTCTTAGCCGTTCTTAGGTGAGTGTTGTCTGAAACCTAGGATTTGGGATATGTAAATTACTATTTCGGGCTTTTCTAAGCTAGATTTCTTAGTCTTTCATAGGTCTGTGTTGTCTGAAACCTATGAGTTTGGATGTGTGGGTTGCTATTTTTTGACTTTTCCGAGCTGGTTTTCTTAGCCGTTCTTAGGTGAGTGCTGTCTGAAACTTGTGATTTGAGATGGTTAATTTGCTATTTCCGGCTTTTATTAGCTAGGTTTCTTAGCCTTTCATAGGTGTGTGTTGTCAGAAAATTACAATTTGGGATGTATAGTTTGCTATTTGAACTTTTCAGAGCTAGGATTCTTAGTCCATCATTGGTGTTTGTTGTCTGAAACCAATAGTTTGGGATGACTAGTTTGCTATTTCAGGCTTGTTCATTTTGAATTTCTGTCATGAAATGCAAGAGTTGGAAAATTATGGTCTTAGTCCACCAGCTCAATATTAGGGTCCCAGTCCACCAGCCTGAACGGTGGAAATTCACTAGCTCAGAATTGGGGTCTTAGTCCACCAGCCAGAATGGTGGAAATCCACTAGCTCAATATTGGGGTCTCAGTCCACCAGCCTAAATGGTGGAAATTCACTAACTCCGAATTAGGGTCTTAGTCCACCAGCCCGAATGGCGGAAATTCACTAGCTCAGAATTGGGGTCTTAGTCCACCAGCCTGAATGGTTGAAATTCACATTAGACGACACAAAAACTTACACACACACAAAAACTTACACACACGCACAAAAACTTACACACACACACAAAAACTTACACACACACACACATGAAAACTTACACACACACACCAAAACTTACACACACACGATGAAACTTACACA
>NC_142794.1:98396716-98502650 GCF_049724085.1 Artemia sp. Qi Xiang Cuo | reverse complement strand
TATGGTATTACTTTTTCTATCTTCCAACCGAAAAATTAGAATAGAACTTTAAATTTATATAAGCATTTGTGAAATAAAGAACTGGCTGGGAATTATTGAGATGTCTCTGGCTATATGATTATATTATTGCAGACATCTGTTGAAGTCATACGATAACTTGAAATTGTAATCACTATGTTTATGAGATTTAAAATTGACTTTGTGCTTATTATATTACGTGTGAAACATAATAGGTAGTGGATCGCTTTTTCTATATTAAAAACAAAAAATTAGAATAGAACTTTAAATTTCTTTATGTCTTTGTGAAATATTTAAATGAAGTGTAAGATTTTTGTTTTCTCTGGAGAAATTAGAATTGTAGATTGTTGTTTTTTAAAATTCCGAAGATACCTTGAACTGTACTTGACTTCATTAATAAAATTTTAAATTGACCCAGAACTGTTTATCTTCAGTGAAAATATTCAAAATTAGTTTATTGCTTTTCCTATCTACCACAAAAAAATTAGAATAGAACTTTAAATTTCTTTATGTCTTTGTGAAATAAACAACTGAAGCGGAATATTTTTGTTTTCTCTGTGGAAATTAGAATTGAAGCGCGTTCTTTGGTAAAGTTCAGAGGAGAACTGGAATTTTTCTTCACTTTGTTGAGAAAATTTTAAATTGAACTAGAACTTTTTATCTTCCATGAAAATATTCATAAGTATGGTATTACTTTTTCTATCTTCCAACATAAAAATTAGAATTGAACTTTAAATTTCTTTATGTCTTTGTGAACTAAAATACTGAAGTGGAAGATTTTTGCTTTCTCTGTAGAAATTATGATTAAAGTGTGTTATTATGTAAAATTCCAAAGAGAACATGAACTTTTCTTCACTTCGTTGAGAAAATTCAAAAATGAACTAGAACTTTTTACATTCATAGAACATAATAAAAATAATAGTACAACTTTTCAGATCTTACACCGAAAAATTAGAATCTAGCTTTAAATTTCTTTATTTCTCTGTGAAATAAACTACTGAAGTTAAAGATTTTTGTTTTCTATGTGGAAATTAGAATTTAGTCGCTTTCTTTTGTAAAGTTTAGTAGAGAACTGGAATTATTCTTCACTTTGTTGAGAAAATTTTAAATTGAATTAGAACTTTTTATCTTCCATGAAAATATTCATAAAGCTTGTATTGCTTTTTCTATCTTCCAACCGAAAAATTAGAAATGAACTTTAAATTTCTTTATCTCTTTGTGAAATAAAGAACTGAAGTGGAAGATTTTTGTTTTCTCTGGAGAAATTAGAATTAAAGTGTGTTCTTTGGTAAAATTCCGAAGAGAACTTGAACTTTTTTATCTTCCGTGAAAAATTGAGTCTGCTAGTAGCATCTCTATCTCTAAAAATTCTTTTTCTTTCATCTTTGACATTTTTAATAGATATTCTGACCGTTACCTGTCTGCCAAACTCTAAAAATAATGAACACTTAACAAAATATTGCGTAAAATATTTTTAATGAAATGATGTCATGTAGAATATTAATATAAAAATAAGTTAAATACATTATTACACATTTTTAGTACACTTGCGTGTCAATTTCCGTCAATTCATCTTTATATTCATTGATGATATTGTCTGCTAATGTCCTTTTTATTCTGGCTGCGATTTCACTGTCTATTGTCACATTATTTTTACATAGATGTCAGTTTTGACACATTGACAAGATATGATTTATGATGTTGGCGCAGGAATATGCTTGTCTTCTTCTTGTTCTCTTTAAAATGCTAATACCGGAAAGAGGATGATAGGATTTATCAACAGCTAATGTGTTACCGAAAGCCGTAGCAAGGAGTTGTCCCCGATCATCGACAATTATTTTTAAGTTGGCATTCTCTTTGAGCACTAATTTCTCTGGTAATGATGCTCTTGAATATCCACCGTTTACACGATTGAAATTCTTGGGTACTCTACAGAAATCTAACTTCTCACTGTCAAGACCACTCATGCATACATTTCCAATAGTGTTACCGATTGCACTCGTTTTATAGTTCAGGTATTTCTGCTTGTCAGCATTCAATACAACAAAAATTTTTTCCTGTGAACAAACGGTCGTCGAATAATTCATCCTCACTTTCTTACAGATATGAATTGTGTGTTTATCCTTTCACAGCGCAAGAAATACTGGTGTATTGCATGTAATAAACTATGCGGTGTCGATAACCTGTCATAGAGTACCAGTATGAAAGCTAAGTCGTGTCCATGAACAAGCGCAGAGTATGACTGGTAGAGCAGTAATCATATTTCATGTCATTTTAATATACTTAAAAAAGTTAAAAAAATACCATTTTAAAAAATTCAATATAGTATTTACAAATTGGGGAGGGGACTATTTGTGGTTGGAAAATGGGTTTAGGAATGACATTATGAATGTAACTTGTTCTGAAATGATATAATCAAGCCAAAAAAAATTATTAAAAAAAAAATGGAGCGGGGACCCCTTTGGGGGGGGCCCGGGGAGGGTGTTTGGGGGACCCTTGGGGGAGGGATGTCCCTTCTGTGTCTCAATGCACAAAAAAAGTATAAAAAATAGGGGAGGGAAGGGGAGGGGAGGTGGGAGGAGGAGGAGGAGGAGGAGGAGGGAGGAGGAGGAGGAGGAGGAGGAGGAGGAGGAGGAGGAGGAGGAGGAAGAGGGAGGGGGCCCTTTGGGGCCAGGGGGGCCCTTTGAGGACCGGGGGGAGGGCCTTTGGGGTCCGGGGTGCCCTTTGGGGTCTGGGGTGTCCTTTGGGGTTCGGGGTACCCTTTGGGGGTCCGGGGACCCGGTGAGGACCAGAGGAGGGTCTTTGTGGGTCTAAGGAGGTCGTTTGGGGGGTTGGGGCTCTATGGGAGCTTGGGGGGCTTTGAGTACCGGGGGCTTCCTTCGGGGTTGTGGTGGTGGATCGGAACCCTTTGGGGTTGGGGTAGTGGACCTCACAACACTGTTCAAATGGAACTTGTATATTATAACGACCACACTCAAAACCTCTTCTAAAACCTTTCTAAAATCTTCTTTCAAAATGTCTCTAACGGTTTCGCCGAAATAATCCAATAAAATGGGTAAAACCGTTTCGCCCAAATAACCCCTAATCGTAATTTCAGCGTGTTCCTTTTGTATGGTATCTCTGCGCTAACGCATTTCAAATTTCAAGGAAACCCATTCCTACGTTAATCTCTTCATCTCATAAATTTTCCTAGCTAAACTATTAGGGTTTCGTTAGAATATCAATTTACCTCTCCGACTTAAAGCTCCGTGAAGCCGTATTTAAAAATAGAATTTCTATCTCTTTAGACTCCCGCATAAGTACAAGATAACAAGTGATGTCAATTATAATTCCTGATACTAAAGATCAATGAAGCCCTATTTGAAAATAGAATATTAATTTTTCTCTCTGACCTAAAGAACGTTTATCCCTCAGACCTAAGATTAAAGAAGCCTTAATGTTTCTTAATTCTCCCCTTCGTGAATCAATAATTTCCCCTCGCAATTATGTAAATCATGTTCACAGGTGCTACTAAAGAAGCCTTAATGTTTCCTAATTCCCTCTTCGTGAATCAACAATTTCCCCGCCGATTATGTAAATCAATTTCTCAGGTTAAGCTAACCAAACAACAATGAAGCCATGTTTGTTTCATAATTCCCCCATGCTCGTGAATCAATAATTCCCCCATCAATTATGTAAATCACCCCTCATGTCATTCGCACGTGACCAAACAACAACAACAACAGATCGATTGACCTTGACACACCCACATTAGACTCGATCGATAATCCTTGAATAAATTATGTCCCGTCAGCATTAAACTAAATTGTAGATGGCAGCACGGTGTTCGTACGGGGCTGGTACCCCCTCCTCTACTGTTATTTTGGTAAATTTTCTTCTTTTTTTATAATACAATGTTCAAAATACGCTGTTCGAAATAAGAATTGTTTCAGTAAAGTGCAAATGACACTGTGACCTTTTAAAGGTTTAGAGGGCGTTAGTCTCACCCTTGTTTGTGAAAGTTTCTGTCTGTTTTGGGTTTGACTTAATTATTTATTGTAATTTCTGTTCGCTTTGGGTGGTCTTATTTAATTGATTGCGATTTATGCTTGGGTACTTATTTCATATACCCCCCACACTCAAGAAGTGAAGTTAGGCTAATCCTAATGAAACATAGCCAAACATAATGAAATATAATGCTTTCGAAACAAAGTATAGCGGTATAGCGGGGTAAAGTATAGCGGGTACTGATGCAAAATGTATTAGCTACAAATATTCTGCATATTATGAAGTAAAAATTGTTTTCTAAATTCACACTGTCCAGATAATTCACCCCCATCCCTACCCCTTATGTGCAAATATGTAGCCCAAATTATGTAAGTCCAATGAATTCTGTCTTGTTTTCCACTACTGCTTCCCATCACTTGTTTTCCACTGAGTGTAAGCTAATTGTCTCATAATACAGACAGATGAAACCGGTTTGTTCTCGATTTTACACAGTGTAATTCTTGAGTGTGGTGGGTATAAGAGATAAGTATATATGTTTATTTTAAGTTTGAGTTATTATTTGAATTTAGTTTTGCTTGTTTCTGGTTTAATGCAGCTATTTACATTTTTTGAACATTTTTTAAAAGACCCTTATGAGACCTTTAAAAAAAAAGACCTTTATGTATGTAGTTATACAGTTGTTGGAGATAGCAGACCCCAAATGTAGAAAAGAAATGAGGGTAAAAAAATCAACAAAAAAAGCTAAAAACACGTATCTGTATACAGCTTATACCACAGTTTATATAATTATCCAGTAAGTTTACCGCAGATGATTTCTGGCTCTTCATCCTCAGTGCGAACAAAAAGCTCCTCCCACTTATTTGTGCACTTATTGTCCACTTATTGGTGAGCCGGTCAAGTGGTTTTGTCAGTAATTGTTCCGTAGGTGATTATTCTTTGTCTACCCGTGAAAAGATCTAATGCCGCTTATGTTTATACGTTCTCTAGAGCACTCGCACCTCGGTCCGGGTTTTTATAATGGGTGAGATAGGGAAAGATCATACTGCTAATTATATAAACTGTGGCTTACAGTTGGTGCTCCTGTATTATTCAGAACAAACTCGAGAAGTTTGCTGAATGTATGATCTATGAAAACCGGTTTCATAGCCACAAAGACAAATAACGGGTAACAGAATGCATTGGTCTTGTATAATTTGGGCTACATATTTGCACAGTAGGAGGGGGTAGGGTAAGGTTAGCTATTTTCACCCTTAAACACCCCTAATGTGTAAATATACAGCCCAAATTATGTTATTATATCAACTAAAATAATTTGTTTTCATCATATTCCAGTATATTTCATTAGGATTAACTTAACTTCACTTCTCGAGTGTGTTCTGAATAATACAGTAGTACCTAACAGTCCTTTGAAAATATAATATTGACTCAGGAAATAAACCAATTGACGGTGCTTGAATTTTTACAGTCATAAAGCGTTGTCAAAGTTAACTAATTAGTTTCCAATTAGTTGAAATTCAGTTAACCAATTAGTTAAAATTAGTTAAATCTAATTAAAATTAGTTAACTAATTAGTTTCTTTCTTTTTTGGGGGGGGGGGGTGCAAAACTGACGAGAATGTAGGTACTCCTATGTTAAACCTAATCTTTTATATACTGCAATGGAAACCAGTCACCAAAAACATGTTTTTGACGGCTTAATTCAAGACACCGCTATAGGGTAATGAAACCTATAGCCTGGTTTTCATTGCGTCTACGATATTTAAACTCTTGTTTTTGGGGTTTGGGGGGGAGGAGTTACCTAGGTTAGGTTAGGTTACGTAATAATATATGCTATGCTTTACCCCCCACCCCATCCCCCTAATGTGCAAATATATAGCCCAAATTTGTTTCTAAACTATTATATATTCATCCTGCTTTATTTTATTTCATTAGCATTAACCAAACTAGCAGTATATAAAAGAGTAAGTTTAACATAGGAGTACCAAAATGTATTACTGCTGTAAAAACATTACAATTTTAAATCAACCTATCGAAATATCTCAATTATTTGCGAATTTTAGGTGCAAAAGACCTAGGATGGTTTCAGAGTGCCAAAATAATTGTATTCGGATGTCACAGGTACTGTTAGATTTCTCATTGTAGAAAAAAATACCAAAATTTTTCTATTTAATTTTTTTTTTACTGGCTAATTAAAAAAATTACTCTAAATGTATATATTAACATTCTCCATAAAAAAGCACAGAATATGACCCACAAGAATCTCGAAACTCAGGCTCTTGAATGGTTAATACTAATATCCACAGTTTATATAATATACAACTGTGCTACTATAATTATATAATCTGTGCTACTATCCGACCGTTTTGGCACCAAGCCACGTATGGTCAGCAAAGGTTCGTACGCTTCTTCTCAGCCTCAATCTGTTCAAAGCTTTATACTTGGCGCCCTCCCACTAAGCCCTCATTTCCTTCAAAGCCTTCCTTATCACGTCCTGCCGTCCAAACCGAGGACGTTGTGATGCATTCAGATCCAGATGAAAAGTACGATTCAGTTAGCATACACAATAGAATAAAAAGCAGCAATAGATACTCTTTTGAAATTGTTTAATGTTGTTATATTTGGCTCATAGCTATGTTGATTTTGAAAAAAAAATCTTTCCAAATGGAAGTAAAGAGTGAAGTTGAAACTTATAAACAAACACAATTTATTGCTTTGCAGATAACGCAATATTACAGCTATATCTGCAAAACTAGGTTAAATAAAATTAACGCAACACATTGTCCAATATCCTTATAATTCTAAAAACTTACACTTTACTGAAACTGAAACTATACTTCGGGAAGCTTAGTTTTTTACTAAAAGCAATCGATATTACGGATGGTGACACACTAATGGGAAACTTTCATTTTATTGAATTTCTGCGGGCTACTTAAAGATTCTTCGATCCTTCCAGTACATGCCGTTTATAGGTTGGTTTTGTGTGTTCAGTAAAGCGCTAGTTTGCTCTTGAACTAGGCTCTTTACTTCTGTTTGAAAAAAAATGTTCAGTACTTGTCCATTATTCAGAACACACTCTTGAATTTTGATCTGCAAGATCTGACACGGTTTAGCTATCTCTGTTCGGAGACAATTACCATAAGCTCAGTGGGAAAACTACGTTGTAGGTATATTTTAATTAAATATTTAATATATAGAGTTGGTATTTTGGTTAGGTTTGTAATATAATGAATTCTGGGCGGCCTGTTTTCTATAATTTTATTATCAAAATACTAGATATTCATCATGTATCGGTATATTTCATTAGGATTAACCTAACACCACTTCTTGGGCGTGTTCTGAGTAATGGACAAATACCGAATCTTCTTATAATATAAATTTTCATCGCTTTTCATTCCTTTTTTAATATACACAACAGGCCTTAAGGCTTAGACGAAGATATTTGATCAGTTTGGGCAAAGAAATTAAGCTTATCAATATGACTAATTTTTTTTCCATGCGATATTAAAGACAGGTTTTACTTCTTACTTCCCTTAAACCTTTCCACAGGATTTGTACACTTTGAGATAGCACAATGTCTTTTGCCACTTTAAAAGGTCAAGATCTGCTGAATATTTATCAAAAACCTTGGTAATCAATACAGTATTCGTGTTGCTATCAGCGAACGATTTATAAATAATGAGAAATCAATGCGGCACTCAAGTCAAGTCCAGTTTTTCAAGAACGGCTCAAAACCTCATATTTTTGGTTTTAGACCACAAAGAAGTCAATTGGTTACCTTAGAACCGTGATTCCTAACGCGGGGCGAAGGCCTCACCGATGGGGCGCAGTAATATTTTGGTGGGCCGTGGGGAGGTCGTGCACCCTTCGGCTGAGTCTTAATAAAAAAAAAAAAACATATTTCGCCTGAATAACTCCGTATTTAAAGAGAAAAGAAATACAGAGAAAGAGAAAAGAAAAGAAATAGTATTGCAGTGACGTTATATATTCTATAAAAGGTGGTGTATTTAGACAATGATTTTCATTAATAGATAATATTCCCAGAGGATGACCCATAAAGATACCAAGATAATGACCCTTTAATCTGGCTTCGCGTGAACACATTTATATTTTGAGTAAAAAAATGTATATATAACGAGGGGTGTATCAGGATTTTAGATATATCTAAGTTGGGCATGGACCAAAATCGGTTCGGAACCACTGCCTTAGAATTTACATATTTCAGCATTATGACCAACCTTGGGCAAAAGCTTTTGTTCTAAGGTATAAATGGCAGAAAATTTCGTTTTGCTTTGGTTTTTCATAAGATAAGATTTGTTCTTCGTTATATACACATACAATATTACATGTTATTGTTCCCCCAAAGGCTCATTGGCCTGTACAAAGTGGGAAGACAAACGAGTTGCTCAGAGATGAAAAGCAAAAGAAAATTTAAAATGATTACTTACTCACATACGAAGAAGAAAAGAAAATATAGATAAAATGAAAACTATAGAAAAATAAATTCAATCAATTAATTAGATTAAATAGACTAAAAAAAAGAAATAAAAACATAAATAAAAATAACTTCTACGAAACCAAAGCATTTAAAAATTTTTTTTTAAACAAACCGAATAAGTGGCACCCTCGATCTGATTCAGGCAACTTATTCCAAACAATATGACACGCCGTTAGAGGAATAAAATCTGACCTTATGCAAGGAGTAAACGAAACTTGAACATGATTTGTCATATTGCGAAGACTATAATTATTTTGATCAGAGGTAAAAGATAGCGGAACACTTAGGAGCCGGGGTAGGTTGCACTCAGCTCCTCCTCTTACTGTTGTTAAACAATGAAAAAGCGATTGACTAGCTTTGAAGTTAAATTTACTGGCATACTGACCCTTGGAGCGAAATTGGTGTTTTATGGCACAAAGTGGCAGAAATTGCACTTTGGTGCGGCTCTATTTTGCTACTTAAAAAAGCCATACTCTGCTGACGATTTATCAAAGAGCATGCCATCTCCCAACACTTTAAGACCAATGGTTTCACACAATCACATCTGGTTTAAAAAAGACACATCAGTGCTTCCCATGCAAAAACGCAATCTCCCTTGTTGTTTAAGGTGGTGGATTGTAATTTTCCTGTAGGGTGCTTTAAACCAAGACCATTCCAGTGCTTTACTTTTCAGTTTGGCTTGAAGCCATTATCGAGAGGGTTTAGGGTCTTTCTGAAAATCTCTAAGAAATTTGGATGCTTACCGGTTAGCTGGAACACAGGCGACAAGAAGCGCATATAGAATCTCAATGATCCTAATGAGAAGCAGGTTTCTTCTGCCTAGTGATTTATTCCTCACTCCGTGAAAAATATTTAATCTTTAGTTTTTTGTGGTTGAAGGGGCAAAAAAAGGTACCTAGGTTAGGTAAGGTTACTTATTTAATATATGCTATGCTTTTCCCCCACCCCCCGAATGTGCAAATATATAGCCCAAATTTGTTTCTTATCTATTATTATTATTATTCATTTATTGCCCGTCAAAAAAAGGTACAAAAGGTACAGTAGACGGAGTAATCACTAAAGAAAACAAAAAGAAAAAAAGAAGAAAAAGAAGGACAAAAACACACTATATATTATATTTTCATTGTATTTTGTTTTATTTCATTAACATTAACCAAACTTCCCTCCTCGCGTGTGTTCCAGCTAATCGATAAGTACCGAAATTCGTAATTAATTTCTACAAGTCAAAATTCCTAAGTCAGTGCAAAATAGCATTTTTTTTTCAATAGACAGTTTTTTCCCAAAAATTGTTTCTAAGCTTTTGGTTACTATGGCCTGTGGTTTGTTCTTTACTAGTTTGCAGCTATTATGACAACCATGACATTAATCTAAGACATAAACTAATTTTTCTGATGTCAGTAAGAAGCAAAGTTGAAACTTAAAACAAACAAAAATTATTGCTTCATTGACTCACAATATAATATCTACAAAACTAGCTCAAATATTCGTGGTATTTACTGATATGTGTAGACTTCTAAAAACTAGCACTTTACTTAAAGCATACAACTAACACAAAACACAAGATGCTCTTTTATGAAAAAAATTCAGCACTGTTCTGTTATAGCGCCTATGTTAAGTTTTCCTCAACGCCTCGCTCTTTACTTTAAAGTTTGACTCTTTCTCACAACTCTATTTTTTATAACAATAAAAAAACTTTAGAAGAGTGAGGCGTTGAGGAGGGGACAGCCCCTATCATATACGGAATAATTCCTGTTCGTTTTCAGTTTTTATGTCGCTCCTTACTTTCAGTTAAAAAAAAAATTTTTTTTTTCATTTAATCGCAACATAGAATGCAAGTACCGTCTTTGTTCAAATAAAATTGCAAGATAGAATGTGAAGTACCGTCTTTGTTGGATTACTGTATCCCAAATTCTCTCTGGCGCAATTTCTCTCTCGACTGGCTATTGCTATTACAATTACTTAATTTTTAAAAATTTGTTAACGTACTGCATTTGATGTATAAAACTTATTTAGTTCGTCATGGCTTGCAGAGTAAAGAAACAGATGAGCAAACGACCACCCATATCAATCGTTTTGGCAATTTTAATTCATTGTCCCTTAATCGATCGTTCATTCGGTGCTTTTATCTTATAGCCACTACTCAAGATTTTGTATCACGAACATGAGACAATAACCGGTTTTCAAGGTCTTTGAACCAGACAATATCAACTTCGGCTCGGTGGGAAACTAAATTGTAGCTATATTTTAATTATATAGTTAGTTGGTATTTTGGTTAGGTTAGTTTAGTTTACGTAATTAATATAATGCGGTCTGGGCGGCCCGCTTCCATAATTCTTTGTTGTAGTTTTCATAATTTTGCAGTAAAGTTTTATATTGTCCTCATGTTTTGTTTTATTTCATTAGCATTAACTAAACTTCACTTCTCGACAGAAATTGAGTGTGATGGCTATATAAGACACAAGTACCGTTCATTTAGCTATGTTTAGCATTGCTCATTATATAGGCTAATCTTGTAATCAAAAACAAAGAAAAGTTTGATATTGATTCGGTTTTTACACTATAATACAAGTTCTCCAACTATTTTTATGATGCATGGCGTTTATTTAACAGACAAATAGTAAACTAAACTGAATAACTGCGTAAAATGCTCTCCCAAATTACTAGGATCGTTAATGTCACGTCTTTGTTCACGGTTTGTCACGGTTTGGCAAACACCGGCCATTTTAAGCCTCTTCTTGTCATAAGGGTACTTCTTGTTACCTAGTCCATCATACCTTGTACCTCGTCTAGTTATTTACCATGTTTTGCTCAGCACAGCCATGTTTGGCACAATTCCGCCATGCTTGACAAAGTTATGCCTTAGCTGGATCCGCCTTGCCTGAAACATTTCTATCCCACTTGGCACACTTTTCCCACACCTGGCACGCACCAAATGGTGTACATGATTTCTGAAAGTTATTCCCCTTGGTTCTGACATCCAAGTTCTCTGCATGCGCATTTTTGGTATTTATGACTTATATGCTACTTTATTTGACAACGTGGTATGAGAAAACGAGCAATGTACTCACTTTTGAGGCTCTAGCCTTGAACACCCCACCCCTGAAAAAAAAGAAAAAAAATATTTCTTTGACTTTTAAACTGGTTGAAAAAAATCAGGTAAAGAGATTGTATCTCCTAAGAAACTTGAATCATTTCTTACCCTTGTAAATTCGTTTTTGAAGTCATAAACCCTCTCCCCCTGAAAAACAATGTATTATTTTTTAGAAAAAAGAAAAAGAATGTAAGCCCTTGAAATAGATTGAAAATAATTCATTTGGGGTTAAGCTTTTCTTTAGAAAAGCCAGTTTGAATATGTGATGAGTTTATCAAGTTGCTGAAAGCATGTCTTTTAGGAGGAGATGACAACTTTCAGAGATCAAGTAAACCAGATGGTACATGCCAGACAGGGCGAAAGATAATTAGCATTGTGGAACTGTGACAAACGTGGCTATTACTTTATCACGCATGGCAGAGCTGTGCGGCACAGATGGCACCCTGAGATGAACACATGTTGGAAGAGAGTTGGAAGATAACTCCTCGTTCTTTTACTTGTTTATGTTTATGGCTTCATCAGATAATTCTATAAGGCTTCTATTTATAAAATTTCATTAAACGCTACTTTTTATACATTTTAACAATGAATCTACTGCGGAACATATGTATGTATATATATATATATATATATATATACTTCCAAAAGTAAAATGGACACTTTATATGACGCAGCACGTTTCTATTCATCAGATTACCATGTTTCCTTCTACTGTTATCCGTAAGTCATGACAATTAGCTACAAGTCGAACTCCTCAATTTTAAAGATTAAAAAATATCTGATTACTTTATTCCCAGGCCCAATCGAACACAAGATGTTTGAATAACTTTTAATTTGAGGTAACTCAAATGAATAACTGAATAACTTTGAACAACACACAGACTTTAAGCACCCATGAAATAATCTGCGTAGCGCAAGCACCGATCTCTTGACTCTCTGCCCTCAGCCGGGAGTGCTGTGCGTGGTTGGGGGCAAATCATCCGACGCTTCCTGTGTTTTTACCTTAGATTTCTCCAGGTCAGTGTTTTCACTTCTACGGATTTTTCCTAGTGGCGGTTCTGGCCTATCTTACGCCTGCGGCAAAATATGGATTAGCTCCCCCCGCCATTCCCAAACAATTTTCATGCCAAATTTTAACGCAATTATCATTTATTAACAAAATTATTTTCAATTTATTAATTAATCAATAATTTATTTTTATTAATTATTATCTAAATTCAATTATTCTTATTATTTAATTTTGTTTATTTATTTTTGTTTTATTAATTAATTGATTATTTTGATATAAATAAAATTTCAAAAATCACACAATGATTCTAAGCACTAGATTATGTATTTGAAATTTTGTGCCCCTAAAAGTTCGAAGCCTGGAGTAAGTTCCTCCCTAACCCCCATTAAAACCTTCACTATTTTTTCCGTATATCACGGAATTTGATGCCTGTCTACGGACAAAAGAACACATTTACGGAATGTCTACGGGAAACCGGAATTCTATTGAAAAATGTCATGTTCATTCTTTCCTTTTTCTTATAATATCTACCTCAATTCACCAGAGAATCCTGCTAAGATTTCTAATTCTCAATTCGATGTCAACCCGTCGTCATACCCAGATTTTGATACGATCTAATCTGCAACTTTTTTCGTCTATTGGGTATTGGCACTTTTTGTTCTAAGGGCTTTGGACAAAATCTTTACAAAAAAAGATAAGTTTGAAGAACCTTACTAGCCAGCGAAAGAGAAAAAAAAAAGTTTCAAACTGGGTGAAATTAAAATCTTGTAACTGTGAAGAAAAAGGAAAGAAAAAAACTGCAAGGGTTTTGCGGTCATATACTTGGGCCACGAGACTTTTGAGGCATCTAGTGGCTTGCGGAAAGTTCTCCTGAATCTGAAACGTCATCTAGGGGTTTTCTACGGAAAACTTTTGACGGCTAACACCCATTTTGACCTGGGTCAACTCTGGCTGAGCTTACCGAGTCACAGCCCTGATACCCGTTAAAAACCAAATAGTCAGCGACTTAGAAACCTTGTTTCTGTAGCATTTATTAAAATTAAAGCATATAGATATTTTAATTATAGGAAAGAGGGTTATAACGTTATACAAGACTACCAAAATGCCTACCTAAATTCCAGTACCCTACCTAATTTGCGTTTGCCGGAGATTGAGGATTCACTTGCTACTTTTTTGTTTCTATAAAACCTTGTGAAAATTGTTTTTATGCAATATCATAGGCAGCGCGCTAGCGCTGCCTATGTAAAGAACGATGTGAGCACAATGTGTTGTTTATTGGTTCTTTATACCCGGGCACCCCATGCCCATCATTCCCCCAAACACATCCAATCAAAATTTTGAGATAGCCATTTTGTTCAGCGTAGTTGATTTCCAGATAGAAAATATGTTTCTGAGGAGGACACTCCCCCACAACCCTCAGGGCAAATAAGGTTTTTATAGAAGGTGTTGTTGCAGAAACTTCAAAACAGGCTCATTCGATTGGAAATTCAAAGGGCTAGTGCCCTTTTTAATAGTCGAAAGTGATTGGAGGGCAACTATTCCCCCCACGCCCATCATTCCCCCAACTACATTCACTAAAAATTTTGAGATAGCCACTTTGTTCAGCGTAGTTGATTTTCAGATAGAAAATTTATTTTTGAGGAGGTCACTGCCCCAAAACCCTCAGGGCAAGGGTTTTAAGTTATGCCCTGGGGGCATATAAGATTTTTATAGAAGGAGTTGTCGTAGAAACTTCAAAAAAAGCTCATTCGATTGGAAATTCAAAGGGCTAGTGCCCTTTTTAATAGTCGAAAGTGATTGGAGGGCAACTAGCCCCCCCAGCCCATAATTCCCCCAAACACATCCAATCAAAATTTTGAGATATCCATTTTGTTCAGCGTAGTTGATTTCCAGATAGAAAATATCTTTTTGAGGAGGACACTCCCTCACAACCCCCAGGGCAAGGGTTTTAAGTTATGCCCTGGGGGCATATAAGGTTTTTATAGAAGGCGTTGTCGTAGAAACTTCAAAACAGGCTCATTCGATTGGAAATTTATAGGGCTAGTAGGCCTACCCTTTTTAATAGTCGAAAGTGATTGGAGGGCAACAAGCCCCCCCCCCCCTTCCACGCCCTTGATTCCTCCAAACACATCCAATAAAAATTTTGAGATAGCCATTTTTTTGGCGTAGTTGATTTCCAGATAGAAAATATGTTTTTGAGGAGGACACTCCCCCACATCCCTCAGGGCAAGGGTTTTAAGTTATGCCCTGGGGGTGTATAAGGTTTTTAAAGAAGGCGTTGTCGTAGAAACTTCAATAAAAGCTCATTCGACAAGAAATTCAAAGGGCTAGTGCGCTTTTTAATAGTCGAAAGTGATTGTAGGGCAACTAGCCCCCCCCCCACACCTATCATTCACCCAAACACATCCAATAAAAATTTTGAGATAGTCATTTTGTTCCGGGTAGTTGATTTCCAGACAGAAAATATGTTTTTGCGGAGGACACTCCCTCACAACCCTCAGGGCAAGGGTTTTAAGTTATGGCCTGGGGACATATAAGGTATTTATAGAAGGCGTTGTCGTAGAAACTTCAAAACAGGCTCATTTGATTGGAAACTCAAAGGGCTAGTACCCTTTTTGATAGTCGAAAGTGATTGGAGGGCAACTAGCCCCCCCACACGCCCCTCATTCCCCCAAACACATCCAATCAAAATAGTGAGATAGCCATTTTGTTCAGCGTACTTGATTTCCAGATAGAAAATATGTTTTGGAGGAGGTCACTCCCCCACTACCCTCAGGGCAAGGGTTTTAAGCTACTGCCTAGAGGCATATAAAGTTTTTATAAAAGGCATTGTTGTAGAAACTTCAAAACAGGCTCATTCGATTGGAAATTTATAGGGCTAGTAGGCCTACCCTTTTTAATAGTCGAAAGTGATTGGAGGGTAACAAGCCCCCCCCCACGCCCTTGATTCCCCCAAACACATCCAATAAAAATTTTGAAATAGCCATTTTTTTCAGCGTAGTTGATTTCCAGACAGAAAATATGTTTTTGAGGAGGACACTCCCCCACAACCCTCAGGGCAAGGGTTTTAAGTTATGCCCTGGGGGTGTATAAGGTTTTTAAAGAAGGCGTTGTCGTAGAAACTTCAATAAAAGCTCATTCGACTGGAAATTCAAACGGCTAGTACACTTTTTAATATTCGAAATTGATTGGAGGGCAAATAACCCCCCCCACACACACACCCATCCTTCCCCCAAACACATCCAATAAAAATTTTGAGATAATCATTTGGTTCAGCGTAGTTGATTTCCAGATAGAAAATATCTTTTTGAGGAGGACACTCCCCCACAACCCTCAGGGCATGGATTATAAGTTATGCCCCGGGGGCATATAAGGTTTTTATTGAACTCTTTGTCGTAGAAACTTGAAAAGGGACTCATTTGATTGAAAATTCAAAGGGCTACTGCCCTTTTTAATAGTCAAAAGTGGTTTGAGGGCAACTAAACTCCCTCTCTCACCCACCTTTTCCCAAACACATCCAATCAAAATTATTAGATGACCATGTTATTCCGCGTAGTTGAAAGTTTTGGAAATTATGTCTTTCAGGATTAAAATACCCCCCCCCACAGCCCTAATGGCCCGGGCTTTAAGTTATGCCGTGGGGGCATATAAAGTTTTTATTGAAAGCGTTGTCGTACAAACTTCAAAAGGGCTCATTCAGTTGGAAATTGAAAGGGTGCCTTTTTTAATAGTTGAAAGTGATTGGATAGCGACTAACGCCCCTCTCACGCCCACCATTTTCCCGAACACATCGAATTAAAATTTTGAGTTATTCATTTTGTTCAACGTAGTTGAAAGTTCTGGAAATTTTGTCTTTTAGGATATAACCCCCTCAGTGCAAGGGTTGTAAGTTATGCCCTGGGGGGTATGATAGCCATTTTGTTCAGCGTAGTTGTTTTCCAGATAGAAAATAAGTTTTTGAGGAGGATACTCCCCCACAACCATAAAATTTTGAGATATCCATTTTGTTCAACGTAGTTGAAAGTTCTGGAAATTTTGTCTTTTAGGATGATAACCCCCTCAGAGCCCTCAGTGCAAGGATTGTAAGTTATGCCCTGGGGGCGTATAAGGTTTTTATAGAAGGCGTTGTAGTAGAAACTTAAAAACAGGCTCATTCGATTGGAAATTCAAAGGGCTAGTGCCCTTTGAATTCTACGTTTCTACGTTGTCGTAGAAACTTATGCCCTGGGGGCATATAAGGTTTTTATTAAAATCTTTGTTGTAGAAACTTGAAAAAAGGCCCATTCGATTTGAAATTCAAAGGGCTAGTACCCTTTTTAATAGACGAAAGTGATTAGTGATATTTTTTGTTGTTGTTTGGACCAGGGCACTTTGCATCGAAGGAGTTGTCATGGGAACTTCGAAAAGGGCTAATTCGATTGAAAATAGAAAGGGCTGATGCCCTTTTTAATAGTTGAAAGTGATTGAAGGGCAACTAATCCCCCTTACACTCCCAGCCTCCCACGCACACCCTCCCATTTGCCCATTATGTATAAAAACTAAATGTTGCATTAAGATTAAATCAAAATGCCCTGTGATAATGCTAATTCCCAATAAGGAATCTCAGCAGTATCCCAAGAACGACTGAGGGTATTATGTTCAAATTTTCGGGGCTACTTCTGCTCTTAAAATTTAACCAAATCAAAATAGCGTAAGTGTATCCAAGCTGTCAACGAAAGTAAACAGATCTTTTTGCGAATGGTATCAAGTTTTCCATTTCAGGTCAACTAGAGGAGGTATGAAACTAAATTAAATAGTGCTTTTTGTGTCCAGATTTTTAAAAGGGCGTATGTTGTTAAAAATTGCTGAAAATTTTTCTCCAGCATACAAATAGAAGGCCAAACTATAAAGTCTTAAAAAACGAAAAGAATTAAAGTATTATTTTCTTTTTCCCTGAAAAGACTATGCCAATATAAAACAAACAGAAATTAATTAAAAAAAACTTTTTCCACAAAATAAGTTTTTCAACGAAAATTAAAGAACTCCATTAAACAAAAAAAATGAGCAAAAATAAAATCAAATAATCTACCAAGCGTGAAACTACCACAAATCAGCATCGATAAATAAATGAAACCCAAAACTAAAAATATAAATGTTTTTACTTTTATAACTTTAATAAATCTAATAATATTAACATTTTGATTACTAAATATCAGTATATGTATATTAAACTGACAATGCACATTCATTTGTATTTTTCAGTAAAGTGCAAATTTTGTTCTGGCCTTGGGAAGGCAAGGCCAGAACTTTCTGTATCAATCTTGCCATCCTGTATCAATGAGGGCAGGAGTTCCGATCCTGGTGTCGCTGACTATTTGGTAAGCTCAGCCAGATTCGACCCCACTCAAAATGGTTATCAGGAGCGTTGTCTCCAATAGCTTCTTTTTAGAATTCGTTGACTGTTGGAAGTTTTCCTTAAAATCCGTATATGGTGTTTCACATTCAGTAGAACTTTCCGTAAGCCACTAGGTGCCACAAGTGTCGTGGCCCAAGTACATGACTGTAAAAACCCGGCAGCTTTTCTTGTCCTGATCTTTCAGAGTTACAAGAATGGAATTTCGCCCAGATTTGAACCTTTTTTCTGTTTTGCTGGCTAGTAAGGTTCTCCAAACTTTTCTTTTTTTGTAAAGATTTTGTCCAAAGCCCTTATAACAAAAAGTACCAATACCCAATGCCAAAGAAGAAAAAACTTGTAGATTTTAGGAACCATGGTTCGACCAAGAGAATCCTGCTATAGGGGGTCCAGAAACGGACTAAAAAACATTTGTTCTTGGTAAATGTGAAGCTTACAACATACAAACATTTAGTCAAGAGGAACCAGCGCGGGAATCGCTTTAGCGTCTATGTCGCCGCGGTAACATCGAAACCTATTCATTTTTTTCGAAAGTCCTTTGGCTAACTAGGCCAAAACACAGAACAAAATAGAAAAAAGAACTACTGATTCTCCATATCAGAGCCTGACAAAACACCAAAAAGCTCTTTTTGTTTTGAACGGCTGGAATCTTAAGACGGTAAGTTCCTGGACCAAAGGGGTCCTCATATCTAAAAATAATTTTTGTTTGGGGGCATGGGCCCCCAAAAACCGTCATCTTTTCTGATTGGCTTGAAACTTGTTTCCTCGAGTTCTTTGGCCTTTAGGAACCAAATGCTCATTAAAAATTGAAAACAAAAATTTTCTCAATTAAAATGGGGCAGTTAAAAGGGCCAAAAATCATTTTGGTACTGGTGCATTATGCGGGCACCGAGAAGAAGTCAAGTTTGGTTAATGCTAATGAAATAAAATAGGATGAATATATAATAGTTTAGAAACAAATCTGGCCTATATATTTGCACGTTAGGGGGGAGGGGGTGGTGAGGGTAAAGCATAGAATATATTAAATATGTAATCTAACCTAGGTAGCCTACCTTTCTCCCTCCTAAACCCCAAAAAACAATCGTTTAAATATTGATAAATCACGCTTTGCCATCAATTTATCTAGCAAATCACCCGTTGTCTGCGAATGAAATAGCAGTTTGACGGGTATCGTGACTGGTTTCTTTGATATAGTATATAGCGATGCCCGCATAATGCACCAATACCCATCAATGCACAAGTACCCAGTTTGACATCACTGTATCTAGCAATTCACCCGTTGTCTGCTAATGAAATAGCAGTTTGACGGGTTTCGTGACTGGTTTCTTTGATACAGTATATAGCGATGCCCGCATAATGCACCAATACCCATCAATGCACAAGTACCCAGTTTGACATCACTGTATCTAGCAATTCACCCGTTGTCTGTTAATGAAATAGCAGTTTGACGGGTTTCGTGACTGGTTTCTTTGATATAGTTGATAGCGATGCCCGCATAATGCACCAATACCCATCACTGCACAAGTACCCAGTTTGACATCACTGTATCTAGCAATTCACCCGTTGTCTGCTAATGAAATAGCAGTTTGACGGGTATCGTGACTGGTTTCTTTGATACAGTATATAGCGATGCCCGCATAATGCACCACTACCATAATTTTTATATTGGGCTAAAGACCCCAAATACATAGCCCAAAAGTTACTGTTTTTTTTTGTTTTTTTATTTGCCCGGCTTGAATTTTTCAAGAATTGCTGCCTCAATTAAGAGAAGTATATCTGGATGGGGGGGGGGCTGTTAAGGGCTCGGAAATTGACAAAAAAAAACTTTTGGCTCCTGATTAGTTTTAAACTTACAGCCGTAAGTCTGTAAATCAAGGGAATCAAATATAAAAAGCAGTTGTTGGTCAAAAACTGGGTCCCTAAAATTATTTTTTATATGCCTTGCGACTTCAGCTTCTGTTTTTCATTTATCAATTGGCAAAAATTTACTGTTCTACAAGAAAAAAAGTTCATGCCCTGCTCAAATTTTCAGACTAGGCCTAGAAAAAAGCAACTAAACTGCAACTTAACCATGACTGCTCTCTAGGGGGAATGGTAAAGAGAGGAGCTTGAATACAACTACCGAACCATGGTATCTTTCCCGAATGTAGAAACTTAAATACACTGACCGGAATCTAATTTGGACGTTATATTCGTTCTGTGAAACTTAATAGACTTTCTCTGGTCTTTATTTGTGCTGTGCAAAATTCTTAAGTTTCACTATATTTTTTTTTAAACAGTTAGACTAAAATCTCCAAAGGTCAGTGTATTTGGTAGGAAAGTGAAGAGATGCTCTCAACAATCACAAGCTAGCTTAGATTCTGGGACAATTTTTGAAAGTTCATGCTCCGAACTGTATAAATTGCAGTGAAGGTTACAAACGATTTATCAGGAGAAGAAATAGGAGAAGGGAAAGGAGAATCGGATAAGAGAAGAAAATCTGTCATAATGGTTTCCTTACCCTGACCCCCCCCCCCTAATGGGGCCAGATGTAGCCTTAGCCTATAAGTTGATTTTTTTTAGTGGCCTAGTCGTATTTGGTGATATGAACTATGTCGTAATTAACTTTTTTTTGTATATATCCTCTGGTTTTATGCACCCCTTTCAGGGGAGGGTAGGGTGGGTGGATCGATTGCAATCATGACAGCAGTTATCATATTTGGAAAGGGCATCAAATGAAAAATCAGATGGCACAGCCTATTTCTTTTGGCAATTTTCCCACAAGATTCCTTCTATGAGAGAAACATTGCAATAAAACAGCTGCTTAATTACCCAATTAAGTGTCTTTCCGAAATTTATTTTCCCTGTCAAGACAAATGCCCCCCCCCCCCCGATGGAGCCAGGGTAAACATTGAATGTTACTAAGGTTAGATATAATCAAGAGTTTGCGTGCAACTGAGCCCTCGGACAAATGAACCCATGTCAGTGAATCCTCATCCAACTCAGTTTAACTCGACCCCTGTGCAACTCAACCCCATTTAACTGAACCGTCGTTCAAAGAAAGAAAAGGAACACAAAGAAGAAATGAAATTATCAAGAATTTGATCCATAATTAATTTTAGTGGTGATATGACATTAGATACCATCTATTATTAAAAAATCAGGTTTGTACAGAGGTTGAGTGGCACGAGGGTTCAGTTAAATAGATGTTGAGTTGCTCTAGATTTCAGTTAAACGAGGTTGAGTTGTACGAGGCTTCAGTTAAGCGAGGGTTCAGTTGCACGGGGTTCGAGTTTAAAGGGGTGGAGTTGAAAGGGGGTTCAGTTAAACGGAGGCTCAGTTAAGTAGGAATTGAGCTAAACGATGTTTGAGTTGCACGAGGGCTAAGGGTTAAGTTGCACCCAGGGCCGGATTTAAAGCTTTGACGTTATTACGTCCAAGCGTTTTTGCCGCTCCGTATTCATACCATAGGGCGAGGGTCAATTTTTCTTAAGAAAACAGTCTTTATGACGACGATTTTTTATTTTATCGCAAAAGAACATCACTTGGGATAATAATTTGAGAATCAAGTATTTGCACGTTGGGGGTATTAAGTAGGTAAGGGTATTAAGAAGGGCTCCAAATGTAAGCATTCATCTACAATGTTACGCTCAAGATAGTCGGGATAAAACTCAATAGCTCACTTGCATGATTCGTGACTTCTGAGGCGTGATTTGCGCAGGATGTTAAATATAAGTTTCTTTTATTACAGTGCTTCCTTCAGACGAGGGCATCGAATGCAATCATACCAAAAATATGATTAATGGAAATATTCTCCACATCACAAATTAAAAAAGAAAAAAATCTATAAGCCTATAGTGTTTATTTTTATTGATTTTTAAATAAAGCCTAGGGCTAGCATATATCTGGTCATATTAGCAGTGGAGGATCCATGGGAGGTTCGAGGGGGGCACCCCCCCCCCTAACGTAGTCTTAAGTTGTGTAATTTACTTAATTAGCGCAAGATTGCGCTAATTAAACTTGCTCCTAACGCAAGTTTATCGGATCAATCTTTTCCCCCCCCCCTAAAAAAGTCCTTGATCCGCCCCGGCATATTAGGGGGTAGGGCCACAAACGCAACGGTTGTCATTAACGTAAGCTAGCCTATTTAGAAAGAGAGCTGAAGAGGACGTTTTGTTTTTTTCCTAGACTATCTGATTTCTGTGTTAGACAGAAAAATCAACTCTATTTGCTAGGCTACTGAACATCCCGTCTAGAATTTTACCAGCATAGAAAAAACATGAAAAAATACAGGGTGGGAACTTCATGTGAAGCACCCAAAGGTGGATCTAGAGCAAAATCTTAGGGGGCGGGGAATGTGACAAGGGCACCAATAATTAACCAAATAGACGAATTTATTTTAAAAAGAGTAAAAAAAAGAGAAAAAAACAAATGAGGGCGCCAAAAAATTCTGGGGGGGGCAAGATTATCCCTGGAAGGACCTGATCGAATTATGCAGAAATAACCTACCATTCAAGAGGATCCATTGTCGACTCCTTAGTATGAAATAGGGATACCTTCCATCTCTTAACCCTACCCAAAAATACATCCATATCTGTCGCAGTACAATTTTTCCATAAGTTTCAATAAAAACACTTTATTCACTTTTTTGTTTTCACCACTAAAGAACAATAAGCAAAAACTGCTTCATTCAATTCACTAAGAAAATAGCAGATTTACCGCTTAATTAATATGCGCCGCGACAATTATTGTGCAAGAAACTTTGAGGAAAGTCATTAGCTTCACCCAAAGCCCTTATCCGCAATATCATTAATGGCGTAACACAACCTATATATTATTATAATTGTTTATGTACATACATAGCCTATAATGTAGGCTAAAAAAAGGCCAGTTCTTTCCTTGAAAAGTATTGAAGAGTTTGTCAGATATTCAGCTCGCGGTTTTGACAATTTGTTATCCTTGAGCCATTACTCACAAAATGTAGTTGAAGTAACCCCTTTCATACACGAGTCCATTATTTGTCACAAGACTTTGGACCATTTAGGGAGCATATGCTCCGCATGTCAAACACCAACACAAATATTCTCATAAATTATTTCTCGCCCCTTTTATGTTACAATTATACACCTTGGGTTATCACAATGAAAAAGGTCTCTCGAAACGCCAGCGCTGAAAAGGAGTTGTTATATTTTGCCACAATGTCACAGCTATTAGGAGTAATCACAATGATGTATCCAGTGATTTTCATTCAATTTGTTTTCCAATGCACTCGACATTAAGACTACGGCGAAACATGTTTCCCGGATTGAACTTTACTCACTATTTCCCTTGGACCAATTCAGAGGAATGTTTCCATAAACACTAGACACTTCCTCATTTAAGCACACCTGTCTGACTAGAAGTTGGGCCTCTTGCTTTTAACATCCGCGCAGGGACCCTCTAGGTACAACTTGACAATACCCGCAACAACAACGCATTTCGGAAGTGGTTTTAAAACTGCTCGAAAAAGGAAATGACAATACATGTACTAGGCTATAACATGGAATGAGGTCATTATGCAGACTACGCCAATTCAATAAGAGGTTTGTTACAATACTGACACAGGTGCTAATTTAAAAAATAGGGGTGAGAGGGCAAGTTTTTTTATGAAGATAAAAAATGGTAATTTGTAAAATTTAGGACAGCAACTAGGTTCCCTTCCCCACAAATGTCACCCCTAAATGAAAGTAACGGTACTACTCTAAAATCCAGTAAAGCATAGCATATATTAAATATGTAACCTAACCTAGGTACCTTTTCCTCCCTAAACCCCCAAAAACTAAAGTTTAAATATAGTTCCTGGAGTGAGAAATCCCTAGTTAACAGCGTAAGACAGGCTATTAAGGGGATGGCAATCTGAGCTTTGCTTTTCTTGGACGTGTGTTTCCCACATTTTAGAACAGTATTAAGGTAATTTAGGTAGTAGATTTATTTTCTGGACTACCTACAATAAAAACAAAATCCTAAGCAAGGGGGTATTTACTCTACAAAATTGTGTGCACCGGGTGGTGCTTGCAAAGCGTGATAGAACCGTGTCAACCATAGGCGCCCACATGGGGGGGGGGGGCAGGGGGGACTCTTCCCCCCCCCTGGCTGAATGATGCTGCCTTATTTTTATATTTTTGTTCTGAGATTTTTATTATATAGCATTAAAAGTAGCAGTTAGACGAAGTTTGCCCCCCCCTGGAATTCAGTTTATGGGCGCCCATGGTGTCAACCGTAGCTGAAGTGCACCAAGCGTGGCGGAAATGTACTAAGCGTAGCAGAACTGTGCCAGGCATTGTGGATGTTTGCTAAGCCTGGTACAGGGACGTGCCGTTAACTATAACAGCAAATTAGGAATGTATATTCAGGGTCGGGTAAAGGGTGATTGAAGCGATTGGACCCAGTCGGCCCCGCATTTAAAAGGGCCCCGCGCTACCATCAAAATGAACAAAAAATTGAAATTTAAAGCAAATTGTTTTGACGATAAGGGACGAATTATGAGTTATTCAAATAATTAGAAATATATTTATTTTAAGTTCGTATTGTTATATGATAATTGTCCGTTTCCTTATTACTGTATAATATATACGTTATAATATAGAAAACTGATGCCTGTAAAAGTTCATGTCAAATTATTTTAGTTTAATCAGGATAGTCCAACACTCGAGAGACTTTGCACAACACAAGTGAACTACTTTACGTACGTAAAATACTATACAGGTATATTTTATTTAAATATTTCGTATAGACTGAGCCCCGAAAAAAATCTAATCGGGCCCCACGCCTATTGAATACGTCCCTGTCCCGTGTATATTACACACTTATTGAGTTAATTAATATTTACTCTGTTAAAAGCAGTGATGAACAAATTTTGTAGTGCAAAAAAAAAAAGAATCAAACATAAAGCTTTTATTGTTTTTCATTTAATAGATTGTATATCAAACACAGAGTAATACCAAGCATATCAAAACTAACGAACAATTAAAGAATACCGAATCAAAATTGCCAAAAACATAAGTATGGGCGGTGATTTACTACTAAAAAAGGGCACTTACATCCATTTGAACGTATGGTTCATTGCAATATTAAATAAAAAACAAATTTTTTTAACTGAAAGTAAGGAACGACGTTAAAACTTAAAACGAACAGAAATTATTCCGTATATGAAAGGGGCTGTCCCCTCCTCACCGCCTCGCTCTTTACGCTAAAGTTTTTTATTAAAAAAAAAGAGTTATGAGAAAGTCAAACTTTAGCGTAAAGAGCGAGGCGTTGAAGAGGGGACAGCCCCTTTCATATACGTAATAATTTCTGTTCGTTTTAAGTTTTAACGTCGTTCCTTACTTTCAGTTAAAAAAACTTGTTTTTTTTTAATTTAATTTTTGAACGTTTTTGAATTGATGCAGGTTTTTATTTTGGATCACCGTAGGCCTACATGAATAATCAAAAAAAAAATTGCATATTAATTTTACTTTTATTTGGTTAAATGGCTTTCTCGAAACTTGTTTAATTTTATTTACGAACGTTTTTATTAGTAATAAATATACGTAACTTACGAATTAACTTACGTAACGAACTTCTATATTCATATATTTTTAATGCATACATTAGGGGGTTCGCCCCCTAGTCAATACCTTGCTCTTTAAGCTAAAGTTCGAATTTTGTTCCAATTCTTTAAAAATTACCGCTTAATCACAAAGGCCGTTAATTAGAATAAATAGCTGTTATGAAAGTACTAAAAAATCTTTGGCTTAAAGAGCGAGATATTGACTAAGTGGTGAACCCAATTATATATGTAATATTTTCTGTTCGTTTTAAGTTTTGATGTTGCTGCTTACTTTCAGTTGAAAAACTTGTTTTTTTTATTTAATTTCTGATCTTTTTTTTTTTAAATGCTGGGAAATCCGGCGTCCCCTTCATAGCAATGTCCCTTCCCTCATAAAATATTTCCTTCATGGAAAGATCCTCCCATATAACCCTGACCATCCCCCCCACCCCCACTACCAGAAATGATCCCCCCTGAAAACGTCTGTATACTTCTCAATAACCAATACTATATGTTAACATTGGGTAAAGTTCGTAACTTTCAGCTCTCCCCCCCGAGGACTTCGGGGGATTAAGTCATCCTAAAAGACATAGTTATAATATTTTCGACCATACTGAACAAAATGGTTATATCAAAATTTTGATCGGGTGACTTTAGGGAAAAAATGAGCGTGGGAGAGGGCCTAGTTGCCCTCTATTTTTTTGTCACTTAAAAAGGGCACTAGAACTTTTAATTTTCGTTCCAATGAGCCCTCCCACGATATTCTAGGACCACTGGGTCGATACGATCACCCCTGGGGAAAAAAACAACAAAAAAACAAATAAACCCGCATCCGTGATCTTTCTTCTGGCAAAAAATGCAAAATTCCACATTTTTGTAGACAGGAGCTTAAAACCTCTACAGTAGGGTTCTCTGATACGCTGAATATGAAGGTGTGATTTTCATTAGGGTTCAATAACTTTTATGGGGTCTTTCCCCCTTTTTTCGAAAATCCGCCAAATTTTCTCAGGTAGATTGTAGGACTTAACTTGATGAAACTTATATATTTGAAATCAGCATTAAAATCTGATTCTTTCGATGTATCTCCTGATATCAAAATCCCGTTTTCTAGAGTTTCGGTTACCATTGAGCCGGGTCGCTCCTTACTTACAGTTCGTTACCACGAACTGTTTGAAAGTAAAAATAAGAAAGCTTCACCCAACATTTTTTAGATGCTGGTTGGGTAGCAAAGAAGACCCGGAAAGTCCAACAGTTTTGGAGATTGTTGTTCATTTTTAACAGCTTTAAACTCACAACCGTAAGTTCATTTACATCCATTATGAAAATAGTTGGGCTTAAAACTACGGCAGATCGGATATCCTGAGTGGATATCAAAATATAGCTTAAAATATAAATTCTATCCCAACAATTCATTTATCATAACTAACATTCTACCGTTGTCTATAAGGCTTCAATGTATAATTTATTCTTTTATTGTCTTCCCTCAGAGCCAAGGGAGCAGGCAGAAAATTTTCCAGAGGGGGGGCAGACGCGAAAATAGTAGTGGTGGTTTGGTGACAGAGAATATGTTTAAACTCACAACCTTAAGTTCATTTACATCCATTATGAAAATAGCAGGGCTTAAATCTAAATTCTATCCCAACGATTTACTTGTCATAACTAACATTCTACCGTTGCCTATAAGGCTCCAATGTATAATTATTTTTTTTTTTGTCGTCTCTCAGAACCAATGGTGCCGACAGAAAATTTTCCAGGGGGGGGAAGAAGCTAAAATAGCAGTAGTGGTCTGGTGACAGGGAATATGTTTCAGGATATTTATCGTAGGAATAAGTTTATTTTGGGATAAATTTAACGACAAGGATTCCTGGCAAAGGGGTCAATTTATTTAAACAATAATATATTTAATTATTATGCATTTAATCTTAAAAGAAAATCAGACTCAAACCGAAATTACAGAAAGATTTATTGCTTCCGTAGATTATAACAGATGTAGACTACGCCTTAGAGTAGTTTACAGAAGGAGTAGAGACACTCAAAAATCATCCTGCCTGAAATAGATCCCTTCAATAAAAACCCTATATTCTCCCAGGTATAACTTATGACCCTTGCCCCCAGGCTCTTGGTTTTGTATCAGCCCCGAAGGACATGTTATAAGGTCTTAGGACTTTTTGAATAAAATGGCTCTTTCAAAATTTTAATTTGATGTATTTGTGGAAAAGAGGACGTCAGGGAAGGCTAGTTGCCCTCCGATTACTTTTTACTCTTAAAAAGAGCACTAGAACTTATGACTTCCAATGAACCCCCTCCCCCAAAATTTATACGACAACCCCTTCCATAAAAAATTTAGGCCTATGTGTTAATAATGGACTAGTGTAATTTATTGTCCATGCCCTAAGGAACACGGGGAAGGGGGTTCGTCTCCAAATACATAATTACTGGACCTTTCAACTATGCTGAACAAAATGGCTATCTCAAAATTTTGATTAGACGTGTTTAGAGAAATTATGGGGATGGGAGGGTCTGGCTGCCCTTCAATCACTTTTGACTTTTGGAAAGTGCAGTAAGACTTTCAATTTCCAATCGAATGAGTTCCTTTCGAAATTTCTATGACAACTCTTCCTACACGAAGTGCCTTGGTCAGAAAAAAATTACATTGTGCCCACATCTTTCTTTACTTAGACAGCGCTATTGCGCTACTTATTATTTAAAATGGATACCTAATAGGCTCGACCTCAGTAGAGTAGGAACTACCATTTTGCCATGGCCCCCCCGTACCAAACAGGTTTTTCTGATAGATATTCTATTCTACTGGTCATTATACTCTTTCAAAGAGTAAAGATTATATATTGATTGGTTATTAGTATTTGAATATTTTTTAGGTTAAATCAGTGGTCATTAATCTCTAAGTTTAGTAGTAGGTTGTTTTTTTTTTAATACTTTAATAATATGTTTTTAAACATATTAATACGAATCCTACCTGCATTCCATTTTTGGAACTAGGAGCGAGATTGTGTGATGCTATAAGACTGGTTTCGTTTCATGGGTTCATTAATAGAAGGACTAATGTTTTTGAAAAGGGTAATTACTTCTTTAGTTTACGAGATTTGCGAATTTTTTGCGAAAAGATATTTGCGTAAAGGTATTGCGATGGTTAAGAATGCCTCACGGGTAATTAAGGAATGGGATGCTTGCATCAACAATACAAAGAATAAGCTCAGATACTTAATAGATTTGACGCTTACAAGAGACATTGCTAGAAAGTATTCAATAGCTTAATTGAAACGTAACGATAGAATGACATTGTGACTTGACCTAGCTTTACCTCGCTGATGTGGTCTGTATAATACATAAGTAACGTTTGAAAAATATTGTCAATTTAAAAAGAAATGGCTGAAAAGTGTTTTGCGGGGGTCGGGTGGCTTGGTGGGGTGAGTTGCACGTGGGTTCAGTTACAGGGGATACCGTTGCCCGGGGGGGTTCGGTTATACAGGGGTTCAGTTACAAGGGGGATTCAGTTGCACGGGGGTTGAGTTAAATGGGAATTGAGTTCAACGAGAGTAGTGCTTTGTCGTTGTTTAGCCGTGATGTCCCTTACCACAACCCCAAAGGGCTCCGTTCCCCCCCCCCCAACCCCGAAGGACCCCCCCCCGGTCCTCAAAGGGTCTCTAGGCTCCCAAAGGGCCCGTGGTTTACCTTGTATCTTTTACATTCTCTTGATTTTCGAAGTTCCGTTTGAAGGACTCTGTTGTTTTAAGCCAGTGTGATTTTTTCTTTACATGGTGTTCGTTCAAAAAAGCGAGAATTTCTGTTAAATAAATAATTCTTATATTTTTTCCGTTCAATTGAAGGCGAGTATTTCTGTTAAATAAATAATTTTTATACATGTTAAAACTAATTCTAGGGTTTTGAGTAGTATATTTTTATTTAAACTTTTTTATTTTTCCAAAAAAAAATTTCATTTTTTTTAAATTATAATTTTTGCCCCTTTTTTTTATATGAAGATTATAAGTTCAAAAGCAAAAAATTTTAAAATAAATATCGATTTATATATGACTTATTTTTTTACAAAATATTAAAAAAATGTACACACATGTATACACATTGATATAAAGTATTCAATATATTAATTTAACATTAACGATAGACTGACATTGTAACTTGACATAGCTTTACCTTGCCAATGTGGTCTGTATAATACATAAGTAACGTTTGAAAAGTATTGTCAATTTAAAAAGAAATTGCTGAAAAGGGTTTTGAGGGGGACGGGTTGCATGGAGGGTTGAGTTGCATGAGGGTTCAGTGACAGGGGAGACAGTGGCACGGGGGTTTCGGTTATACAGGGGTTCAGGTACAAGGGGGATTCAGTGGCACGGGGGTTGAGTTAAATGGGAATTGAGTTCCACGAGAGTAGTGCTTTGTCGTGGTTTAGCCGTGAGGTCCCTTACCACAACCCAAAAGGGCTCCGATCCCCCCCCCCCCCCCCCGCAGGAACCCCCCCGGCCGCAAAGATTCACTAGGCCCCCCAAGGGGCCGGGGGTTACCTTGTAACATTTAAATTATCTTTATTTTAAAAGTTCCGTTTGAAGGACTCTGTTTTTTTACGGGGGTTCAGTTAAAGGGGATACAGTTGCACGGGAGTTTCGGTTATACAGGGGTTCAGTTACAAGGGGGATTCAGTTGCACGGGAGTTGAGTTAAATGGGAATTGAGTTCCACGAGAGTAGTGCTTTGTCGTGGTTTATCCGTGAGGTCCCTTACCACAACCCCAAAGGGCTCCGATCCCCCCACCCCAACCCCGAAGGAACTCCCCGGTCCTCAAAGGTTCTCTAGGCTCCCAAAGGAGCCGTGGTTTACCTTGTAACTTTTACATTCTCTTGATTTTCAAAGTTCCGTTTGAAGGACTCTGTTGTTTTAAGCCAGTGTAATTTTTTCTTTACATGGCGTTCGTTCAAAAAAGCGAGAATTTCTGTTAAATAATTAATTGTTATATTTTTTCCGTTCAATTGAAGGTGAGTATTTCTGTTAAATAAATAATTTTTATACCATTTTGAATGACGTTACGGGGTTTGAAGGGGATCTATTGTTTTAAGCCGTTTGATTTCTTCTTTACATGGTATTCGTTCAAAAAGCGAGGAAATTCCGTGTGATTTTTTTGGGAAGTTTAATGAAATTATTAGTTACCGAGAGTTCAATGACTCCCCTCCGCAATGACTTTCAGGGGTTTTATGACTCCTCCTCACAATGAATTCAGATGGTCTTAGGACTCATCCCCCTAGCCATAACTCCATTCAACCTTGAGCGAAGATATAAAAGTTTGATGAAGTATTTTTCTGCTTAACAACTACATTAATAACTTCCAAGATGATAGGTTTTTGTACATAACTTAAAATGTCAAAATATGCTTACAGTCCAAACAATTACGCGCTGTTATTGGTCAGAGAAACGATGTGACTTTCCAACTGGTATTATATGTCAGTTTATTGACAATAAAAAATATATAGCATTTATTAAATCATTATTTCTTACTAATTTGAAAGATACACAAAAAGGTAATATCTTTAAAAAAAGAAGTGAAGATGGAACATTTTAATAAAGTGTTTCTACATAACAATGTTATTGTAGCATTTAATGCCGACAAAGAGAAATATTTAAACTTTGAAACAAGTAAAGATGGTAGCACTATTTGAAATGTATGTATGCATTTTCAAGACATAAATGAATTCGAGGTCTTGGGAAGACATACACAATTCCACTCCTATGCGTATTGACTATTGAGATCGTTATCTATAGATAAGATTGCGATTATATAGAGGGCAGATATAAAAATAATCATTGACGAGAAGGTACACCTCCCCGGTACTGCTGCAGGTTCCGCATTACCTACTGATACATCCAATCGTCATCTTTCAGGTATTAGAATTCAACGAAAGATCAATAAAAGAAAGGCCTACTCTTCTACTAATTTCGTAAACCATATCTTGTCTACGTGCCAAAACTGTTACCTGTGTAAAAATAATGTGATAATAGACAGAAAAATAAAAAGGGCAATGTCAGAAAATATCACGATGGAATATAAAGATGAATCGATGAAAAACAAAGCACCAATAAACGTTACTGCCAATGATCAAACAGTCATTGATCCAAATAATACCAAAGACGAAAAGCATATTGAGCCTGTTGATGAGACACCAGTAAAAATTGTCTATGACTCAAAATGGAATAATGATTATTCTACTGATTACGATCTAAGAGAAGACAATAGCTATAATATCAAGAGAGAACATGGTGAACTATTTTATGGAACAGATTCAAAATGTCCAAAGTTAAACGTTGATATTAATAATGTATCGTAATAAATTTTTTGTATTAATATTCTACATACTATTATTTCATAAAAAATATATTATCAATTACATTGTTATTTGTTCATTATTTTTATAGTACGCTAGCATATCGAATATTTAGACTGTCTAATAAGACGTCGGAGATGTAAGAAAAGGAATTTGCATGCATCTATTGTCAGACACATGGGAACAAATTCTTTCTTGAATTCGCCTCTTGGATAAATGAAAAAAAGATATTTCATTCAAGAAATTATGACGAAACTCTAAGTAAGCAACAGACTCTTTCTTGAAGTTACCTCATGGATACACAATGCATAAATTTCATTCAAGAAATTATCAAAAATTTTAAGTAATTATAAAATTATATAAACTATAAGATAAAAATTTAATTCAATTAATATATTTTTTATAATAAATTATTTATTATTTATAATATTTTTATTAATTTAATTAAATTATTAAGAAATTGTAAGTAAGTAACAATAGATTTCTTCAATTCGATTCCTGGACACAATACAGATATTTAATTCAAGAAATCATAATAAAATCTCAAGTAAGTAATAAAGTCTTTATTGTTTTCACCTACTGGATACACAATACTGAAATTTCATTCATAAAATTATGAAGGAATTGTAAATAGGTAACACACTCATGTTACCTCATGGATACCCAATGCAGAAATTTCATTTAAGAAATTATCAAAAATTTTAAGTAAGTAGCAAATTCTTTCTTGAATTCGCCTCCTGGGTAAATAAAAAGACAATTCATTAAAGAAATTATGAAAAAATTGTAAGTAAGTAGCAAATTCTATCTTGAATTCACATTCTGGATAAACAAAACAGAGATTTAGTTCGAGAAATTATGACAAAATTCCAAGTAAGTAACAAACTCTTTATTGTTTTCATGACTTGTATACAAAATGCAGAAATTTCATTTAATAAATTATAAATAAATCCTAAGTAAGTAACAATTTCTTTCTTGAAGTCGACTCTCGTATAAACAATAGGGAAATCTCATTCCAGAAATTATGAAAAAAAAAAAATTCATTTATTTAAGTCAAATCCTGGATACACAATACGGAAATTGCATTCCAGAAATTATGAAAATATTTGTAAGTAAGTAAAAAACTCTTTTTGTTTTCAACTCTTGGATATACAGTACAGATACTTCATTCAAGAAATTATGAAAAAATCGCAAGTAAGTAACTTTTTTTTTCTCTTTATCAAAAACAATTTTCACTTAGCTACACGATGTAGAAATTTAATTAAAGAAATTAGGAAAAAAATTCTCAATCAGTAAAAAATTATTTATTGAAGTCAACTCATGGATACACAATACGGAAATTTCATTCAAGGATTTCATGACTTAGATACATCATGTAGAAATTTGATTCAAGAAATTATTAAAAAATTCTCAGTAACTAAAAATTTCTTTCTTGAACTCATCTCTTGGATCCACGATACGGAATTTTAATTCAATAAATCATGAAAATATTTTTAAGCAAGTAACAAACTCTTTATTGATTTCACCTCTTCGATATACATTATAGATACTTCATTCAAGAAATTATGAAAAAATTGCAAGTAAGTAACTTTTTTTTGTCTTTATCACAAACAATTTTATCTTAGCTAAATTATGTAGAATTTTAATTTAATACATTATTGAAAAATTCTCAGTAAGTAACAATTTCTTTCTGGAAGTCAACTCTTTCATATGCAATACAGAAATTTTGTTAAGGAAATTATGACAAAAAACTAAGTAAGTAACAAACTCTTTCTTGAATTTACCTGTTTGACAAACAAAAAAGACATTTATCTCAAAAAATAATGACGAAATTCTAAGTAAGTAACGAACTCTTTATTATTTTCAAGAATTTTATTTACGACGTATAAATTAAATTCAAGAAACTATGAAAAAATCAAAGTCTATGTAGCAAATTCTTTATTTAATCACATATTGTACAAACAAAAAAAAACATTTTGTTAAATAAATTATGAAAAAATTCTCATTAATTAACAAACTTTATTATTTTCACTAGTTAGATATACGACGTATAAATTATATTCAAGAAATTATGAAAAAATTCTCAGTATAAGTAGCAAATTCTTTCTTTAATTCACCTGTTGCATAAACAAAAAAAAAACAAAAAAGACATTTCGTTCAAGAAATTATGACAAAATTCTTAGTAAGTAACAAACTTTATTGTTTTCACGAGTTAGATATACGATGTAGAAATTAAATTCATGAAATTATGAAAAAATTCTCAGTAAGTAACCATTTCTTTCTTGAAGTCAACTCTTGGATACACAATACAGAAATTTCATTCAAGAAATTATGAAAATATTTGTAAGTAAGTACCACACTCTTTATTAATTTCACCTATTAGATATACAGTAGAGATACTTCATTCAATAAATTATGAAAAAATCGAAAGTTAGTAGCTTTTTTTTTTCTCTTTATCAAAAACAATTTTCACTTAGCTACACAATGTTGAAATTTAATTAACGAAATTATGAAAAAATTTTCAGTAAGTAACAATTTCTTTCTTTAACTAAACTCTTTCATACACACAATAAGTAAAGGTCAGTATAGAAATACTAAAAAGTATTTGTACGAAAGTAACCAGCACTTTATTGTTGAATCCCTGTTAATCGACGGCACCTACACAAAAGTCTAGATAGGTGATTAAAAACATTTTAACACAGATGGTTCGGGTTCAAAATTTCCTTGACACCTTTCCAATTGAACGGGGAGTCCCCTTTGGTTCCTACACATTGCAAAAAGTGAGCAGTACGAAAACTCCACTTTTTAAACAATTCTTTTTTTTTCGCGAACAATAAGGATAGATATGCAAATTCTAACCAGCTTTATTTAATTTTTTTAAGGTACCTTTCGACGCACTAACGTGCGCCCACGTACGTGCGTCTAAATGTCCCGTAAAAAAATGAAATAAAGTTTCGTCCTTAGATAGTCTTTATTAGAAAGTTTCTTAAAGACTATATATAAGTTTCTTATGTCTTTCTAATAGTCTTTATTAGAAAGACAATAAAGACTATTACTTACTTGCGATTTTATTATGATTTCTTGAATTAAATATCTGTATTGTGTCCAGGAAGCGAATTCAAGAAAGCTATTGTTACTTACTTACAAGTTCTTCATAATTTAATGAAATGCATAAAACTATTCTAAAGAATAAAGACGGGTTAAGCTTAAAGATATTTATTGCTTAAACGTATTAACATATTTTTGAAAGAATTTGCTACTTACTTAAAACTTTTTATAATTTCTTAAATTAAATTTCTTCATTTTTTATCCCTGATGTAACTTTAGGAAAGAGTTTGTTGCTTACTTAGAGTTTCGTCATAACTTCTTGAATGAAATGTCTTTTTTTTATTTATCCAGGAGGCGAATTCAAGAAAGAATTTGTTCCCATGTGTCTGACAATAGATGTATGCAAATTCCTTTTCTTACATCTTCGACGTTTTATTAGACATTCTAAACGTTTGATATGCTAGCTTACTCTAAATATAATGAACACATAACAATGTAATGCATAATATATTTTTAATGAAATAATGGTATGTAGAATATTAATACAAAAAATATATTACGATACATTATTAATATCAACGATTAACTTTGGACATTTTGAATCTGTTCCATAAAATAGTCCACCATTTTCTCTCTTGATATTATAGCTATTGTCTTCTCTTAGATCGTAATCAGTAGAATAATGATTATTCCATTTTGAGTCATACACAATTATTACTGGTGTCTCATCAACAGGCTCAATATGCTTTTCGTCTTTGGTATTATTTGGTTCAATGACTGTTTGATCATTGGCAGTAACGTTTGCTGGTGCTTTGTTTTTCATTGATTCATCTTTATATTCCATCGTGATATTTTCTGACAATGCCCTTTTTTTTTCTGGCAATTTCACTGTCTATTATCACATTATTTTTACACAGGTAACAGTTTCGGCACGTAGACAAGATATGGTTTACGATATTAGTAGAAGAGTAGGCCTTTCTTTTATTGATCTTCCGTTGAATTTTTTCTTGAAGTCTCCTCCTTTATAAATAAAAAAAAAGACATTACAGTCAAGAAATCATGACGAAACTCAAAGTAAGAAAAAAACACTTTCCTGAAGTTATATCAAGGATACTAAAAGAGGAAATTTAATTTAAGAAATTATGAAAAAATGTAAGTGATAACCCGAAAGGTGACGATTGGATGTATCAGTAGGTAATGTGTTACCTGCAACAGTAGCAAGGAGTTGTCCTCTATCATCAATGATTATTTTTATGTTGGCATTCTCTTTGAGTGCAATCATCTCTGGAGATCTCAATCTCGCATAACCACCAACATAAGAGTTAAATTTTTTCGGTATTCCAAAGAAATTTAATTCCTTACTGTCATGAAAATGTATGCATACATTTCCAATAGTGCTACCACCTGTACTTGTTTCTAAGTTTAAATACTTCTCTTTGTCAGCATTCAATGCTACAATAACCTTGTTATGTAAACACACTTTATTAAAATGCTCCATCTTCACTTTTTTTAAAGATATGACTTATGTGTTTATCGTTCCACTGCGTAAAAATGCTGATTTAATACATGCAATACATTAGGTAGTTTCGATAGCTAGTCATAGAATACCAGTGGGAAAGTCAGATTGTGTCTCTGACCAATCACAGCGCGTAATTGTCTGGACTGTAAGCATATTTTGACATTTTAAGTTTTGCACAAAAAGCTATCATCCTGGAAGTTATTAATTTATTTGTTAAGCAGAAAAATACTTCATGAAACGTGTATATCTTCGCTCAAGGTTGAATGGAGTTATGGCTGGGGGGGTGAGTACTAAGAACATCTGAATTCATTGTGATGAGGAGTCATAAAACCCCTGAAAGTCATTGAGGAGGGGAGTCATTGAACTCTCGGTAACTAATAATTTCATTAAACTTCCCAAAAAAATCACACGGAATTTCCTCGCTTTTTGAAAGAATACCATGTAAAGAAGAAATCAAACGGCTTAAAACAATAGAGCCCCTTCAAACCCCGTAACGTCATTCTAAATGGTATAAAAATTATTTATTTAACAGAAATCCTCGCCTTCAATTGAACAGAAAAAATATAAGAATTAATTATTTAACAGAAATTCTTGCTTTTTTGAACGAACATCATGTAAAGAAAAAATCACACTGGCTTAAACCAACAGAGTCCTTCAAACGTAACTTTTAAAATCAAGAGACTTTAAATGTTACACGGTAACCCCCGGCTCGGTGGGTAGCCTAGCCACCATTTGAGGACGGGGGGGGGCCTGCGGATTGGGGGGGGGGGGATCGGAGCCCGTTTGGGTTGTGGTAAGGGACCCCACGGCTAAACCACGACAAAGCACTACTCTCGTGGAACTCAATTCCCATTTAACTCAACCCCCTTGCAACTCAATCCCCCTTGTAACTAAACCCCTGTATAACCGAAACTCCCGTGCAGCTGTATCCCCTTTAACTGAACCCTCGTAAAACAACAGAGTCCTTCAAACGGAACTTTGAAAATCAAGAGAATGTAAAAGTTACAAGGTAAACCACGCTCCCTTTGGGAGCCTAGAGTCCGTTTGAGGACGCGGGGGTTCCTGCAGGGTGGGGGTGGGGGGATCAGAGCCCTTTGGGGTTGTGGTAAGGGACCTCACGGCTAAACCACGACAAAGCACTACTCTCGTGGAACTCAAGTCCCATTTAACTCAACTCCCGTGCAACTGAATCCGCCTTGTAACTGAATCCCTGTATAACCGACACCCTCGTGCAACAGTATCCCCTTTAACTGAATCCCCGTATAAAAGCAGCGTCCTTCAAACGTAACTTCTAAAATCAATAGAATGTAAAAGTTACAAGGTAAACCACGGCCCGTTTGGGGACCTTGAGAACCTTTGTGGACGGGGGGTTCCTTGGGGGTTGGGGTGGGGGGATCGGAGCCCTTTGGGGTTGTGGTAAGGGACCTCACGGCTAAACCACGACAAAGCACTACTCACGTGGAACTCAATTCCCATTTAACTCATCCTCCGTGCAACTGAATCCCCCTTGTAACTGAACCCCGGTATAACCGAACCCCCCGTGAAACTTTACCCCCTTTAACTGAATTCCCTCGTGCAACTCAACCCTCCATGCAACCCAGCCCCCACAAAACACTTTTCAGCCATTTCTTTTTAAATTGACAAAACTTTTCAAACATTACTTATGTATTATACAGACCGCATTGGCAAGGTAAAGCTATGTCAAGACACAATGTCATTCTATAGTTACTGTTCAATTAAGCTATTGAATACCTTCTAGCAATGTGTATAAATTTGTGTACATGTGTGTACTTGTGTGTACACACATACACCTTCGCTCCATCTTGCTTTCTTTTCAAAAGGGGGGTTATTGCACTTATCCGCTACATTGAAAAAAAAGGGGCAAAAATTATCATTCAACAAAAACTCATAATTTGTTAGGAAAAATCAAAAATATTAAAAAAAAATAGCCCCCTCAAACCCCGATAATTCGGTGTAACATTTATAAAAATTATTTATTTAAAATATATCCTCACCTTCAGTTGAACGGAAAAAATATAAGAATTATTTATTTAACAGAAATTCTCGCTTTTTTGAACGAACACCATGTAAAGAAAAAATCACACTGGCTTAAAACAACAGAATCCTTCAAACGGAACTTTGAAAATCAAGCTAATGTAAAAGATACAAGGTAAACCACGGGCCCTTTGGGGGCCTAGACAACCTTTGACGACCGGGGGGGGTTCGTGGGGGTTGGGGGGGGGGGGATCGGAGCCCTTTGGGGTTGTGGTAAGGGACCTCACGGCTAAACCATGACAAAGCACTACTCTCGTGGAACTCAATTCCCATTTAACTCAACCCCCGTGCAACTGAATCCCCCGGGTAACTGCATCCCTGTATAACCGAAGCCCCCCTGGCACCGGTATGCCCGTTAACAGAACCCGCGTGCACCTCACCCCTCCATGCAACACATCCCCCTCAAAACACTTTTCAGCCATTTCTTTTTAAATTGACAATATTTTTCAAACGTTACTTATGTATTATACAGACCACATCAGCGAGGTAAAGCTAGGTCAAGTCACAATGTCATTCTATCGTTACTTTTCAATTAAGCTATTGAATACTTTCTAGCAATGTCTCTTGTAAGCGTCAAATCTATTAAGTATCTGAGCTTATTCTTTGTATTGTTGATGCAAGCATCCCATTCTTTAATTACCCGTGAGGTAATCTTAACCATCGCAATACCTTTACGCAAATATCTTTTCGCAAAAAATTCGCAAATCTCGTAAACTAAAGAAGTAATTGCCCTTTTCAAAAACATTAGTCCTTCTATTAATGAACCCATGAAACGAAACCAGTCTTATAGCATCACACAATGTCGCTCCTAGTTCCAAAAAATGGAATGCATTTAGCGTTCGTAGCAATATGTTTAAAAACCTATTAGCCAAGTTTAAAAGAAAAAACTACTAATCAACTTACAGATGAAAGACCACGGATTTAACCTAAAAACATTCAAATCCTAATCACCAATCAAGTTATACTCGTTCCTCTTGGCAAAGAAAGAGTGTAATGACCAGTAGAATAGAATATCTATCAGAAAAACCTGTTTGGTACGGAGGGGCCATGGCAAAATGGTAGTTCCTACTCTACTGACCTCGATGTCTATGGTTATAAAGGAGTTAAATAGTTACCTAAGGAGGGGCAAAGGAAAGATTCCATCAAAACTGCTTAGCTAACTTCAAGATTGAAGTCACGACTAAATTCCAAGATTTTTATTACACTCCTGATTTCGAATACTTTGTGTACAATCCTCCAATTTCTATCCTATATTTTCTGTTCATTTTTTCTCTCTCAATTCACCTTATATATGTTACTGTTCGTCTGTGTGGATGTGTAATTAAATGAAATAAAATGAAGTGTAATTGTGAAGTGTATGAAGTGTATGTAAGTGTAAATGAAGTGTAAAGTGAAATTAAATGATATAATATGCAGACTGAAGTAGCTTCAGGAAGATGTTGAAATGTTCATCCTAGTTCGTCACTTTTAATCCAAGGCAAATGTTAGGACACTTCGTATCAGTTATTGAGTTTAAGCTTTGATTTCCAAATGCTCACAAGAATTACCAAATTTAAGAAAGTGGCAACAATAAGTCACCTGTGGTCAAAATACTTAGACTCCTCTTTGATCCCCACCCAAGGCTCAAAGCTTCTGCTATGGTCATATCCATGGAAATCTCCAAAGAGTTTCTTTTTAAAATAGCTTTCAAGCGTAGTTAGGGGTATTTAGACTTTTTTGCTTTTCTTCAAAGCTTTGAAAAAAAGTGTTATAATATTCCAAATGTTACATTTGTGCATATTTTTGGTAATCATTTGTGGGGTGATCAAATTTTCTGAACCACTGTAGATACGTAAGAACGTTGCAACATCTAGTTCCCCGAGGTCATAAGACTGTCAAGGACTCCTCCTTGAACCTCCCAAATTGAAAGCTTTTATTATGACTTGGCCTTTTAGTGTAACTTGGGCTCTGGACCATGGGTTTCACTGTCATTCAAGCACAACGTTAGGTGGGGATGTCGATATCGCTTTCGTCACACCAATTCGTTTTAGTGTGAATCTGCCTGGTGCATATGAATGAATGTTTTCAAAGTAAACCCGTTTCAAGAATAGGAAAAAGAAACCGGATTGGACACATATGTCCCTTTCGCTTTGGACGATAAAACCATGCAAGTGCTGTATCAAGTATAACTCACAAAAATCTTGTTAATTTTGTCAACTTTTCAACTTTTTGGCATCCCTGCTTTCAATAAAAAAAAATATCAAGGTACTATTAGTTAAATACAACTCTCTATGCCCCCCTTCTGGATACCATCTTGATAGGATACCGTCTCTGCTTTAAATAAAAAAAAAATTAACGTATTGGCACCCCTGCTTTAAAAAAAAGTCGAGGTATTATCATTTAAATATGATAGCTCAATACCCCCTCCCCCCTCGGGATACCACCTTGATAGGATGCCGTCTCTGCTTTAAATATAAAAAATGAACTTTTTGGGATCCCTGCTTTCAATAAATAAAATTCGAGCTATTATCATTTAAATATAATACCTCCCTACTCCCCTCTTCTGGATACCACCTTGATAGGATACCGTCTCAGCTTTCATTAGAAAAATAATTTACTTAATAATTAACAAGGTCACTACATGGTTCAAACAAACACGCAAAATAACGTTAAACAGCTTAGTGTTGCTTAAAAAAAAAATTGATTGTATGAGTAAATGGGTACAAATACAACAACAAAAATGTCGAAATTATTCAGACACTTCGGCGGCGTTCGACCGGGCCTCTCGTCGGCGGCGTTCGGTCGATCCGCCGGCGCGGAGCCGGGGTCTATTTTTAACCATAACACACTCCCCCTGAATGAATGGTATACATTTGAATCAGAGAAGTGTATTTTTATTGTACTTTCCATAACTTCATTGCAAAAATAAGAATTAACGGGTAAAACGTCTATTAAGGGTTATTTTAGTGAACTTCTTGGGGTGGGGGAATGAAGGGTGATATATAATTACGATAATGGAAAGCAAGGCCGTACCCTGGATATTTTTCGGAGGGGTTTTACTCAGTTTTTTTTTTGTGGGGGGGGGGGGTTACACATCAACCCTCAAAAAACACATACAAATTTTTTTTATATACATTTTGTTACGTTTTTACGAGTCAAACAAAAATTTCGAGGGGGGCCAAACCCTCCTAACCCCCCTCTGGATAAGGTCTTGATGGAAAGTCTTGTTACAGTAACCAAATAATAATCATAATAATGAGTGTAACAAAGCCCATAAGGGGGGGGGGGCGATTACAGCAGTTGTTGTGCTATTAACAAGAACAGTTAGGGAAGGGTATCAAGTTGAAACATTTAGAGAATCTTGAGAAGAATGTTGAACTTAAAGACACTGAATGCATCCCAGTTGCCAATGGGCGTAGCTGCAATCTCTCAGGAAGGGTTAAGATAATTAAGTTGAAACTTTAAAAAAATGTCAATTTGTATGTTGAAGTAAATCATAAGATACCATATGCATCCTAGTTGTCAAAATGACATGTGTGCAATATCTCAGGATCGGCAATTTGAATCTTTCTCATAACCCTACTTTTCAAAACAATAAAAAACTTTAGCCTAAAGAGCGGGGCGTTGACGAGCGGACAGGCCTTTTCATATACGGAATAATTTCTGTTCGTTTTAAGCTTTAACATCAATTCTTGCTTTCAGTTGAAAAACTTGTTTTTTTTTATTTAATCTACTGCTAAGCCTCAAATGTTTAATCAACATCGTATAAACAAGCTTACCTTTATTCATACAACTACAAACTAGACAAAGCTTTTAAGGGAAGTGTTTGAGTTGCTATTTTAGTTTATTATTTTAGTTTATTAGTATATTATTATAGTTTATTAAGGTATGTTATTTTAATTTTCTAAAATTTTAGGTTCTGGTTCAATAAAGTAAAAACAGCAGCTAGCAGGAGAAGAAAAAAAAGGCAAATCAGATTAATCAGCAAATTATGTTCTTTAACATAGGGCTGTATTGAGAATTGAGGGGGGGAGTAGATGCAACAATCAAACTAAAAACGAATATGTTGTGCTTTAAAATAGCATCAAGAATGACAATTTCTTTTCAAGCGAGTCCTCTCACATAATTCTGCTACTTCTGGTTTGTAAAAAAAGAAAAAAAAGAAAAAAAGAAAAAAAGGAGACGAGAGAACTTTCTGTGCAAAAATGCAAAAATTTATATTATTTATTGTACAAGATAGGCGGGCTGTGGTTCTCCTGCATAATGATTTCCGATCATGGCGGTACCGTATTGCCAATCCGAAATTTTTGATCCTAAGGTTGAACCTTCGATCCGAAGTTTTCGATGCCCTTTTTTCGATTGCCCTTTTTTTCGATTTCGATCTCAGGGTTTCAAGATCCTTTAAGGCTATAACAAATCTCTTTTCGCAATAAAAGGTAACTGTTTATATTAGATTAAACAAAATAATAGTTAACATTCCTGACTTTTTTGTTGCTATGGGCCGGGGTTCTCTCTTCGCTAGGTTGCAGCTATCGTGGCATGGGCATTCCTGATATAATAAAGCTCGTCAATATCAATGGAGAGAAGAAAAAAAATATAAGGAAAAAACTTATAAAAAAGCTCAATATTAAGGGGGAAAATTTGTATTTAATAACATTTACAATGCAATTTTCTGTCTAAAAATCTTGACACTCCCATTGATTAGGCAACGGTACCTAGTACAGCTAAAGAACATACTTATCAAGCTGAATACGTAAAAAGCATAGGTCGGATGCAGAATCTATTAGAATACTTAAAAGGAAATTTTATAACAATGGGAGGGGGTCCGTTGATCTCCTCCCTTGCAATCTTCTGTATAAAGATTTCTGTTTTTTTTTCTTTATCGTTCAAACTCGTCTATGGTTTCAACTTGAACATCCTAGTGAAGGTCCCAAACAGGGGCGTAATTTGCTATGGGACAGGGGGGGTACTGCCCCTTCCAGATCTCGGTTTGCCCCCCAGCTGAAATTCAGTTTCTTTCAAAATCTTGTCAAAACTAAGATAAATCTGCATAATTCAAGCATCAACAGAAACAGATCAGTATTTTTTAGTGCATATTTACCTTCACAGTACTATAAAGGTACTTTATAGTACTTGTATAGTACCTTTATGGTACCAAATGGCTTATTTTTTTTTGTTTTTACTGTAATTTTCACTTGATTTGGGAAAATTGGCTCCAACTTTGCCTCCCCCCAAGATTTTGAAAAAATTACACCACTGGTCCCAAACCGTATATATGAAAATTTTTGCTAATTGGGAAAGCTGTGAATAAGGTGAATGAAACTAGACAAGTTCAAACTTGTCCAGTTTTAAGTTTTCATCTCTATTCCCTGTTTCTAAGGCTTAGCCGATTGCTTAGAAGAGGGTTCCTGCATCTGCTTAGTTGTCTCAACTTGACCCTGTTAACTTTTGTTAAATGTCTTAATTTGAATCATAGCTCTGTTAGACTTGTCTAACTTGTACTTAGATTTATTAGTTTTTACACGTAACTGTCTTTAAACCTAACTTATCTTTGCCAAAAAACAAAAAGAGGATGTTTCTTAATTTTTGTTATGAATTATGGTTTTCTTTGAACCTAGGATTCGAAAGTACGTATTTCAATGACTTATGTGGGAATTTTAACCTATACAAATGACAGTACAATGACGATAGGATGTTAAAACCGAAAAAATAACTTGTACAGAATTAAGAATTATGTTTAGTCTAACGGTTTTTTTTTACAAATGTTTTGGAACTTATAAGTCCGTATTTGACAAAAGTCTGAGGCTCATGACGTTTTTTTGCGTGTCATTTATACCCTACGTCCTTTTATCTTTTTCCACCAAAGCTTGTCCAAGTTTATTAAATGTCATAATTCTTTGGATAGGAATTTTTTTTCTTAAATTGATATCTAAAAACTTTTTCGTGGAGTAACATTGGCTCTGGATCCGGTCCCAAAAGTTTCATTTACCTAACTCAACCATTTTCAAAGATATCCCCTCAGCTAGAATTCGGCCTTGACTTCTGAGAGGAAGGTTTAACCCATCTCCACGATCTAGTGGACATATCGGAGTACCACATATTCCACCAGGCTTGGCAAAGTTCTGCCGCACATAGCAAAGCTGCTTCATGGGTGGCAGAGTTCCAGCACACTTGACACAGTTGCGCCAGACATGGAACCGTATGGCCTGGGAGATATAGAACATAGGCGCTAGACTATAAAAGTAGCTAATAGGCAAGTTCTCTCTTCGTATTAAGGGTGCCCTTCACTAGTACCCTAGAGAGGTGTTCAAGTAATGATAATAAACTCGAATTCTCCCTCGCAGACTGTCTTAACATGTATATCACTCAAGCAGTCAACGATCAAACAAAGAAATCATTTAAACTGTTATATAGCGAAAACAAAATCATTAGGTCCCAAGAACCTGAAAATTTAATTGTTGTTACTGGTGACTTGGTCCTAAGAATATGGACCCACCCCCTGACCTTTCAAAATATTTCAGCTATTTTACTGTACCTGTTATGAATAGTATATCTTCTTTATTTTTTAATATATTCGGCGAACAACTATAATTTGTAGAATTTTGTATGAAGCCTGTCTTTCAAAGGGGGGCTGCTCGTCATCTTGGGTTTAACCTGATTTCATTACATTAATTTGAATGTCTATAATTACAGCTGGAAAATTAGAAAGTAGTTTCAGGGGACTTTTAAAAAAGTGATGTTATGGAGGAGGCTCTAGTCCCCCTCACAAATTTCAAGTTTACTTTTAATTTAGGCTAACCCTCTATTGATGTTTCCTGTTCTACCTTTTAGATTATAGATAATTGAAAAGATAAAGGAAACGGGACTTGCATAAATACGGTTATTTTTTTGCGTGACAAGATTCATTTAGCGGTGCACAAATGAACATGACTGAACATACAATTGAACATAAAACTAAGTTCTAAAATTCTCATGAACTTGACGTCTCAACGGTTTCAAAATGTTGCCTGATTTTAACATGAGAACCACGAAGTATTTAAGAATTTAAGGTCATCTAAGTTCAAGTTCAGGACTTTCTGAAATTTAGACGACGACTTTCTACGCTAAAAATATTCGTAGGTGCTCCCAAGAGGGGTGGAGGGAGACCCCCCTATCGAAATCGGGGGTATAAAGTAATCCTCAGAAAACCAAAGGAAGGTGAGCAGAATTGGAAAAAAATCACGGAAGCATAACAACAAATTTAAAAAGAAAAATGTGCGTCCGCCCATGGTTGGCTGCCAACCAATAAGTTTTGAACTTTAAAAGGGGCAACACAAGTTTTAATTTGTCACCGAATGACCCCTTCCGGATTTTCCCTAACCCTTTCTTCTATACCGGAATAAAGAAAAAAATTGTTAATTGTAATAAATGGTAAGTAAAGAGCGACTGCTGTCAGCAGCAAGAGCATAAAAACCTATATTTTGATAACTTAACACCAAAAAATCAGCTTTTTATCGCTATTCTAAATAAGTAAAATCATCGAGTTTGAAGTTAAACTTCAAAATTTATTAGTTTGCATACTTATCGGAATAGAAGAAAAACACCATAAGAAGGGGGCAATCTCAATCAAAATATAATCAAATTCAGTATGTGTGAGTACTCATCAGCTGATGTCTGAAGCCTCTATAAAAAGAAAAATCGAACTTTTTTGTTTCCCCCAGAAGAGATGTATGTTCATCTCTCTTTTATTAATATTATTATACATATTTTTTCCAGGAGTGATTGTCTTTACCTGGTTGGTTAGTTAAAGAAAAACTGAACTTTTTTTAGTTGCCGAGTGGGAAGGTGTCAGATATATGAGCTTTTGTTATTAACAACTAAATTCAAATTATGAATGTTGCTCTGTAACATTCAACACTAACAGCATTGACCAATAACTCGATTTCTCTTAACTTTGTTCTAATGTTTTATTTTGAAATCTCTATTTAGAAAACGTTTTACTTTTTATAATTATAGAGTGTAAAGACGTCTAATATATCGGTGTTCGATAACAGAATTAAAAAATATCGATATTTCTTGATGATACCCAACACTTATGATATTGCTCAATAAAACTAAGCTCTAGAAATGTCTATCGTATTTTTCATGAGTTGGCTATTGTTTTGTCTTATTTTTTTGTAATTACTTTGTTGTAATTACTTTCGTATACTTTCAATGAATGATACTTGAAATACTTTTTTCATTACTTCTCCGGTTTTTTGTTGTTGTTGCAGTGCTTCGGTACCCATCAGAAAGCAGACAGAGAATATTGAAATATCGGCTGTTTTTTCTACGTTAGCAAAAGTATCGTATTCCCAAAACTATACCATTTCACAAAGTGTAAAAACATTTTTTTGTGATATTCGATTATATTTGAACGCGCCCATTTTGTTCACTTGAATTTGCGCATTAGAACACATCATCATATGTTCAGTTTGACAGCTGGATTGTGTGTTTTAATTCCTGTTTTTTCTTTCGCTCTGTTAATCCCTGAAAATGTAAGGGATTTTACTTCGTGGGGGATAACTGTCTAGTTATAAAAAATGTATATTTTGCAAATATTTCATATGCAGAAAGGGTGGGTTTCGAGACTGGGCATATAGAAATTTGAAGGTCTTGGCAAAACCCTACCTAAGGAGCCATGGGCGCCCATAAGCTGAATTCCCGGGGGGGGCAAACTTCATCTAATTGGCATTTTTTATGCTATATAATAGAAATCTCAGAACAAAAATACAAAAATAAGGCAGCATCATTCAGCCAGGGGGGGCGGGAGCCCCCCTCCCTGCCCCCCCCCCCATATGGGCGCCCATGTAAGATGCTTCTGAGATCTTGGCAAGCTGTTGATTTAGGACAGGTATACGAAACCTCCAGGATATGAATTCAGAGCCTAAATATCACTTTGGATGGTGTTTTCAAGCTCTTCTCCTCCACTCTATCTGTGGCCCTTTTTTAAGGCCTAGGAAATTGTGTAAAGACAAGTATAAACTTGTTTCAACTTTGGAAGAAAATCAAATTTTTCTTGAATTTCGGCTCGAGTCTGGTTCCCTTTTTGTTTTTGGTTTTTGACATGATAGATTAAGATTAAATGCATAATAGCAGATAATATTTAAAGCCATATCAGATTAAAGTGATTGATCTCTTTGCCAGAAATCTTCATCTTAAAATTTGGTTGAATTAATATGTATAAATTAAAAAACAGGCTTTTCTCAACTGAAAGTATGGATCAACATTAAAACTTATAAACAAACAGAAATTATTATGTGCTTCAGTGGTGATTTCTAAAAATTGGGACAAAAAGTAAAACTTCAGCGTAAAGACCAGGGAGATTGAAGAGAGGACAGTCCTGCTCAGATACGGAACAATTTTGTTCGTTTTAAGTTTGAAGGTTGCTCCTTACTTAAGTCAGAGAAACTTATTTTTATTTAGCTGTGGATCGTGTTCAAAGTATTCTCAGGCCTAAACCAAGACATGGTATAGGACTTGGGGGAAAAATCAGAATTTCCGTAATGAGATGGGAGCTATCATCCCGCATCACTTAGATTATGGCCAAATCAAAAGGAGGGCTAGAGATTAATTTGTACTTCCCTTCCCAAGACTATATTTTACAATTACCTGAATGCTCACAGAGAGTAAAAAAATTGGGCGTAAAAGTGCTTTTTGAGGAAACAGGCAGTCCCCTCTCCCTGTACAATAACTGACCGATTCTCTTCTATAATCGCTGATGGGAAATTATACCTCACAATAAAGAATTTTATCAAACACAATCTGAATCAACTTGGTTAAACGAAGCTTCAGAATAAGCGTTTATGTCACCCGTCTATCAGAGCCAACGCTCTAGCGCTGCCTATAGTAAATAGCCACACGTCTTCAATCTTAAAACCCCTTCATATGGAAGGGGTGGTCGCATATGCTTTGTAAGAGCTCATTCGATAAACAATTGAAATCTCTAGTACCTTTTTAAGAGTAAAAATTCGTCTGAGCACAACAACCCCAATTCGTGGTCCGCTTTATCGGCCGTTCCCCAAAAACATCAGATAAAGATATTGAGATAGCTATTTTTTCCAAGGAAAGGAAGTGCAAATGTCAAATAACTATGCCTCGGTAGGTGATATAACCCCACTGGACCCTGGGGCAAGGGTTGTAAGGTTTACCAGGGGGCATGCTGGATCCTGGGTCTTTAAAAAGGTTAAGGGTATTAAGGTTTCAACTTTCTGGACATATCATGCAAGATGTTGAACAAAAGAAAAAAAAAAAAAAAAAAAAAAAAAAAAAAAAACTATGTACATACTTGTCGTCAAAAGGATTTATCAACAATCTCTAAGGAACGATTGAGGGTATTAATTTGGATCTTCAATGGTATGTTTAGGGGGTATTAAAGAGTGATACGAGGGTAACAAGTCCCCATTGCCCTTTTTAGTTTGGATCTCCCCTCAGTACTGATCGAAGTTTTGAAAAAGTCATTTTATTCAAAACAGTCAAAAGGTCTACCATGCCACCGGGGATGCCATGTCCCCCACAGCCCCCGAGGTGAGGATTGAAAAATATGCAATTTATCCATTGTTTACTTGCAGAATTTATCGTTGGGAAAAGGGGAAACGTTTGATCCTGGAAGTTTCCGAAAAGGTTTAGGGTATTAAGGTGAAACTTCATGGTATGTTAAGGGGTATGCAGAACTAAATGAAAAGGCACTGTATTCATCCAAGTTATCAAAAAGCTGTATCTCCAACAACTTAGGGACGGGTAAGAGTATGAACTGGAAACTTTCAGGGCCACTACTGCTAATGCTTAAACTGCTATTGCTGCAACTACTTTCAACTGCGATTACTTCTAAATGGCAACTGCGACTAATTGTGACTGAAACTACTTGTGACTGCAACTATTTATAACTGTAACTACTGGCCACTTTAACTATGACTCCATGTGACTGCGACTGCGACTGCTTTTGACTGCGACTGCTTTTGACTGCGACTATTCGCACATATAACTACAAATATTTGCAACTACGACTACTTCTACTTGGGACTACTTTCGAGAACACCATTGACCACAATAGATAGATATGTACAGTAGAATCATTCCCTATCTCAACCTATATTATTTATAAACACTGCTATTTACAGAGGGGTACATTGAACGAAATCAATACGAACTACACGCATGCTGGTTGTCAAAAAAGCGTATCAGCAATGCCTCAGGGATGGCTAAGGGTGTTAATGTAGAAACTTCCAGGGAGTTCGAAATAGCTACCTTGTTCCAAATATTCAAAATTCTAATAACTATATGCTTCTGGGGATGCCATGCCATCAGAGCCCACGGAAAAAGGGCTGTAAATTATGCAATCTTGCCCATAGTCATGCACACGATTTATGAACGGAGGAAGGGAGAATTTTTTATCTTGGGTGTGTCTGAATAGACTAAGGGTATAAATGTGAAACTTCAGGTTTAGTGTATGATAAGGGAATTTTGAACTTAATCCAAGAGATCATGTGCATTCAGGTTGTCAAAAGGATATGTATCGAATATCGCAAAAACGGCTAGGGTATTTAGTTTGATCTGTGGCAATAATAAAACTTTGGTAATGATTAACGAACAGATATCAATTTTAAAAAAACGCTTTCCGAAACAAAACAGCTTTTCAAAGAAAATTTAAGAGCCATACTCAACTTTAGACAAGCAAAAATAAGGTCCTCTAGTAATTCAGACCTAAAACGACCTGAGATTGCTATCAAAGAAAAAAGTGAAACCCAAAGCAAATACGATTTAAAAAAAATAATAAAAAGAAAATAAAACACATACCGGTATAGATGAATAAATAAATCACAAATTGAGTAAATATTCAATTGAATACTCAAGTCAAACTGAAAACGAATGGAATTGCTACAAACAGGAATTTGGCTACTTCCCTCTCCCTTCCCCTAACCGTAAAAGCTCTAAAGCCTGTTGCGTCATTTAAGCTGTACTGAAAAATCATATTATGAACATTTTTTACATTAATGAATTAACAATCACTGGTACCAAATAAAAGAATTAAAGTTAAATGAAATCTTCAATTTCTTAATTCTCCAGAAATTAATATTATTGTATATTAAATGTTCAGCTTATTTTCATTAGCTCTTTCCAGTTATTTTGATTATTATAGTTATTTGTTTTTATTTTTCATTGATATTCTGAAAATTTAAGCAAACTGTTCAAAATACATATAGTTTTCAATAAAACAAATGACGCAATACACTTAAGAACTTCTCAATTATGGGGGAGGGGGCAGATCTCAATCTCTTGATTTAGTTTTTTTTTAAGTTTGGCTTGGGTACTCGATTTACCTTTCCTCGTTTAAAGACTTATTTGTTCATTTCTATCGGCATTTGTTATCTTTACGTTTGTTTTGTTTAATTATTTCAATGTCTGTTCGTTTTTAATTTTATTGATTGATAGGTAGTAATTTCACTCCGTTTTAAGTTTGAATTGTTTTGGGACTTTATTTCTGCTCGTCTTGTCGTAATTTGGCTCGTTAATTTTTCTTTGAAAAACCTTTTTCTGGAAAGATTTTTTTAACTAATTTCCTATAAACGGTGACTCTACCTTACTCTTCAAGAACAAATGCACCATCGCGTGGATTTACTGCCTATGAAGCTGAGAAGCTTAAATAACTCTTCAAGCTTAATTAAGTTTTTCAATAATTTTAAGCCGATTGGTTCTCTAAAAAAATTTCAGCTTGTAACAACGTATCTGCTAAAGTGGTATATATAAAAAAAGGGCGAAGACCCCTTCGCTGTAGGACAATCTTTTTCATTACTTGAAAAGAGCACCAAAATTGTAGTTTCCAACGGAATTAGCCGTCTTCTGATTTGTAGGACCATTGGTTCGATAGGACCACCCCTGACAAAAATAACAAATAAACACGAACCCCAAAATGTAAAAATGTAAAAAAAAATTCCAGATCTGTGTGGATAGTGGCTTGAAACTGCTACAATGGGGCTCTTTGAAACGTAAAGACATATATACAAAGACCTATGTTCAAACAAATTAAGACATTGTGTTTATACTTGAAAATGGAAGTATTAGCATTTAAAAAGGCTGAAAAAAAGTTCCCGGTAGCACTTGCCCCCTCCCCCTCCTCCCAACGAAATTGTCTGTTAAAGTTTATGATGTCCTGCCTTGCCTTTTCCATCTATGTGCCGGTAGGCAGGTGAATTTAAATATTTTACGCTAAATAGAAGAACATTGTTGCAATGGCATGAAACCCATTACTCCAGCCGCCAGTCCCGACCCCACAACAATAATAAAGGTGTAGAATGAGTAATTCTACCAATCTTTTGATGAATAATATCAAACTTAATGCATTATACATATTTGGAATCAGCATAAAGAATCAACTCTTTCGATGCATTAGTTGTTATCAAAATTCGATTTTTAGAGTGTCGGTTACCCTTGGCACGAGTTACTCTTCACTCAGGATTTATTTCATTACGACGAACTATTCAAAGAATTAAGTACTGTTTTTGCTTAGAGATTTTTTTTTCTTACCACCTTGTATCATAAAATGTGTTCCCCTACCCCTCTCCCGACTGCTATTCTTGTGTCTGACCGCCTCCCCATTGCAAATGTTTTTACGTGCATTAATGCAAGTGTGCACAAACTTTCTACATTTTTAAAAGCAATTTTATTCAATTTAGTCTTCGCTTTCTGATACGTGCTTAAGAACATGGGCACCCATAAGTTGAATATTAGAGGGGAGGGCTTACCTGGTCTAATCGACACTTCTATTTCTGTATAATAGAAATATCAAAACATTAAATAAAAGTTCAAATAGGGATAAAATCCTGTTATTAGACAGTGATAAATTTCACAAACAGTGATAAATTTCACAAAAATACAAGATATTTCGGTGACATATGCAGTGACCGTCATCAGTAGTAAAAATGATGATGACAAAACTGAATCAGATAAAATATGTAGTATTTTTGAGAAATTTATCACTGTTGTTGAAATTTATTACTGTATATTAACAGGATTCTATCCTATTTGAACTTTTATTTATCGTCATGGAAAGGCAGTGTGGTCTCCGAAATTGTCTAATATCAAAACAAAAAATATAAAAATATAAGGCAGCGTCATTCAGCCAAGGGTGGGAGGGGGAGGGGCAGGATCCCCCTCCTGCCCCCAGTAGCGGATCCAGGGGGGCGACCCCCCCCCTTGCTTGGGCAAAAAGTTCTATCATTAGATTTTCTGTGACTTGATTGCGATATCAACGCTTGGATCAACGCATCTTTGAAAAGGATCGGACGACACTTGGTCTGTCTGCCTTAAGTCTTTAGGGAATTGTCTAGAGTGTTTGTTGTCACCCGAACTTACAAGGCATTTTGAAGCTTGTCATCTCGTAAATCGTTGAAGCTTCAAAAAGTGTGCGCGTCAAAACCTGTTTCTTATTCAATAATTAAGCAAAAATCTTGAATTGACTCTGATAACACATACGCCTTAGGGTTAGTAGCGATTCTAGAAGGGTTTGAAAAGTATACGATTTTTGGATAATATTAACCACTTATGATCTCGAAGCGAAAGCAGATCAGGGTTGCCACCGGTGATACTTTAGTGTCACTTTTGACACTTTTTTTAAAAATGGCACTTTTTGGGACACCTGACACTATTAGGACACTTTTTAGCAAAAGTGCCACTTTTTTTGCCAAGTAGCACTATTTTACAAAAAAAAAAAAATTTTCAGACAAAAAACCGGAAGGAAAACTGTCAATTTAGATATGCATTGATATCCTTTTTCTGTCAGTTAAGATTCTTATCTTAACTCCGCGCTCGGCAATTATTGAATGCAAGAATCTTTCTGTGCGGTGAAAATCACAAACGTGTTTGTCTTTATCTGTGTGTGAGAAATTTTTATATTCTTATTCTTATCACTGATAAGCGAAGATCATCCAGTGATCTTCGGTACGAAATACTTGGCAATGAAAAGGACAGAGATAGACATTAAACTGCAATGTGGTGGGGAAGCCTTCAGTTGTTTTCAGTTGTTTAGTTCAACAAGTCCGCAAGAATATCTAGTGACCTCTATCAGTGACTGGGCCAGTGACGCAAAAATGCGCTCTAACATTTCCCTTCATACTTTTCATATTTTTTTTTTGAACTCTTGGCAATGGACAAATGAATATTCATACATAACCATTATTCTAAAAATAAATTGATACCAAAACTTCCATTATCTTTAATCCTATGAAATCATTAGCAAAATCATAATCTAATTTCACTTTTTTTCTTACTTAAATTTATGTTACATCATTATTTAAATTGAATTTGGACGCACTTCCTCATTTTAGTTATTTTATTCCCACTAATATTTGATTGTAAATGTGCTTTCACGCTAATACACTAAATGCTCGTTTGTTATTATAAAGATGCTTTCATATTGATGCTTAAAATGCTAGTTGACTGTTCCTATGCCCTAGTCCCTGGACACATCGTAAAGAAAAATTTACTGGGAGTGGCGAGAGTTTTCGTGAAACTTATTCTATTCAGGTTGTGATAAATAGATTAGATGATATAGCTGTCTTATTGTTTTTTCACTAGTTTTTGCCAAATAAATTATTTGAAAGAGTTAGAGTCAATAGCTACGATCTATGTTCGTGGCATTCTCTTCAGCAGTTTCGGAGAAAAGAAAAGTTTCAAGCGCCTGAATGCACTGTAATAATCCAGATAGTCCATTTTATGGGAAAACTGGATGAAAAACTCTAAATGTAGACGAGGATTGTTGTCCTTTTTTTCCGTTTTCTCAAAAGAAAAAAAAACTGAAGATTTTTCTTCTTCTCTTTTTCCGTTCCTTTCTCACAATATGAACAAAGGCAGCTCAGAAAAAAAAGAGAAGAAAGTACACTATCGGACGAGTTCCCATTTTATACAGTATGCACCATTTGTGTTTTAACGGGTGCTTAGTAGGAGGGCTTCAAAGTTGACAAGAGTGGAGGTGCTGCACAAAGCCGGAAATCAGCACCGACTAAGTAAAATCAAAATTTCTTTTTTATAGTTGATAGATGGCATTAGATCCGACATTTCATGTTGGAGAATTTAAAGATACGGGAAAACACGCGGGCATGATCCGAAGCGGATTGGCCTATATTTTCAATACAAAAAGCCGGTTGATTTGAAAATTTTTAGAAAATGACACTATTTATCCAAAATTAACACTATTTTCCCACTCAAAGAAGCTCCAAAAAAACAAGCTGAGTTGCATCCCTGAATAACTCTCGACAACTTTTTTGGTTCGGAAGCTAAAGCTAGGCGAGTGGACGCCGTAACTGAAGATAGAAATAATGAGTTACAGTGTTAGTAGTGATTCCAGGGCTTTGACTAATAGTGAGATAGTGCATGATTCGTTAGCATCAATTGAAGAGTGTAGCCCCAAGCCTAACACAAACATCGAAAACATAAGAACTTTCTACGAAAATGATATCAGAAACTATATCGAGAATTGAAAAACTGGATAATCGTACATGATTCCAATTGCTTCAGAGCACGTGGTTTCGACTAGCTAGCTAAAGCGTTCTCTAGTCAATTCATTGGAAGTAATACAGAGACGACAAGAGATTTTTAAATCTTGGTCGCTTGGAAAAATTTCAGGGGCTAGTACTTTCGAACAAAACGAAGGATGTATTCTGTCAATATTATGTTTTGTTTAGCTTTCGAGGGGTTGGAGGCTCCAATCAATTGCAAAAGTTGGTAAAGAAGCCCCTCGTGACTTTTGCTAAGCTAACTTGAAAAGACGGTGACTTGGTGTCTCATGAAAATAATCAGTATCACCGCGATTCAGTTAACGCAGGCAAACATTTGCTTCTAAAATATGACAAACCTGAAACCAACATTTTAAGCCTTGTAAACGAACAACGTAGCCAACAAGTGCAGGAAAACAGAGCGAGATTGAAGCCAATTGTAGAATCAATTGTTTTCTTGGGTCGACAGAACATTGCTCTTCGTGGCCATAGAGATGATGGAGAATTATTGGCAGAAAAAGACCCATCGAAAACGAAGGGAACTTTCGAGAACTTTTAAGGTACTGTGTAAATAGTGGCGATATCACTTTAAAACAACATTTGGAAAGCTCAGGTGCAAATGCTACTTATATAAGCAAAACAACACAGAATGAATTAACTGAATGTTGTGCCAAAGAGATTCTTAAAGAAATTCTTGCACGAGTTCATTCTGCCAAAGTCCTACAGTGTGGTTGTTGATGAAACAACGGATGTGTTACACAAGTCACAACTGAGTATTGCCCTTTGCTACAATTACAATTGCACAAGACGTGAAGATTTCGTTGTTTTTTAGACCTACACGAAACATATTACTCGGACAGCATTGGAAACTTCGAACCGACCATTAAAGGGGAAACGCTTGGAAATGTTGTGTTGGATTTTCTTCGATCTCTTGGGCTAGACTTGGAAAATTGTGTGGGCATAGGCACTGATGGATGTGCTATGATGGTTTCAGAACATTGTGGAGCTGTAAAAGAAGTTCAAAAGGTAGCAAAGAATGCCCTGCGTTGCCCATGTTTCAACCATGCTCTAAATCTTTCCATGTCAAAAACTTCTTCTATCCAGAGTGTTAGAAGCTCCATCAGAGTAATAAAAAAAATAGTTGCTTTGTTTGGTGCTTCTACAAAGCGCAATTATGTTTTAACCAGAGTAATGAAAGCACAGCTAACTGGCATGTGTGAGACGCGCTGGATCGAAAGGCACGATTCCTTAAGATAGTGGATCCTCTTGAGATCATCAGCGGCTGGGCAGAATGCACAACTGGAGCAAAACCAAAATCCTTATTGACTGCTGTCACATCCTCCGACCTGATAGTAACCATTTACTCTCTTAGTTACATATCTGGACTAATTTTACCGCTCAGTCGGCTATTTCAGAAGAAGAGCTTAAACCGTCTGCAGCAAGCCATGTTAAGGACCTTCTTACCCAGCTGCAAGTCAACCGTCGGGAGAGTGAAAGCGAGTTTAAAAACACATTTGACGAGGTAACTAAAGTGGCAGCCGAGCTAGGCTTAGAAATAACAGTCCCAAGGATAGCGAAAAAGCAAACGAATCGGATTAATGTACCATTCAGTTCACACGAGGAATATTATAGACGGTCAGTTTTTGTTCCCCTGTTGGACACAATCCTTTCTGAGTTAGAAAGCCGTTTTTTCATTGAAACGCTGGACACTTTTAAGCTCAGTATTTTCTTGCTAATAAATTGTACGAATACGAAAAAAACAACAACTCGCTAATACGATTCATGACTTGTCAAAGCGATACTGGTCAGTAATGGGTTTCCCGTCCCAGTTGGTTTGTAAATCTGCCCTGGCCGGAGAAGCGACAATATGGAAAACTCAGTGGCTTCGTCTGAAATAAAGCAATGCAGTCACAGGTAGAATACCTGAAACACTAGGGGAAACTTTACAGAAACCGAACTGCGATGCTGATATTTTCCCAAATATTTCAGCGCTCCTGCAGATTCTCATGACCCTACCTGTCAGTGTGGCATCTGTTAAACGAAGTTTTTCTACCTTGAGAAGATCGAAAACGTGGCTAAGAAATAAAATGACGGAGGAAAGACTCACCGGACTTGCCCTTCTTCATGTTCATCGTGATATCGACATAAGTGTAGAAAGTGTTATTGATAAATTTGATAATAGTGTAAATGTGAAGTAATAATCTGTGAAACAATATTGATAGTGCTCATGTAAATGTGGTTATGTGCATGGCTCTATACAACAAATAGCTAAATGCTGAATAGACGCAAAGACCTGCAACTAACTATTAGGCAAGTCAGTTAGAGTTCATTTCGAATGGGAATGTTTCGCAACGAGTCGCCCCCTCCCTGCCTAAAATCCTGGGTCCGCTACTGCCTGCCCCCCAGCCCAATATGGGCGCCCAAGCTGAAGAAACAATTTGATTTGATTGGCTCAAGAAAACGCGTGACCAAAACAAACAAATGGAATTTTAGCACGCTTTTAACAGGGAAGTACAGGGTGGTAATCTTATCCTTTTCGTATTTGTATTTTTTTTTCTGTGAGTTTTGCGATTATTATACAAAAAAAGAGTTGCGAAACTCCTCAAGCGTTTCCAATGTTTATTCTAAATCTCTAAAAAGTGGCATTTTCGTGTTGGGAAACATGAACAAACAGATAAGATTGGTTATCCTACTAGTGAGGGTGAGATTATGGATTTGGAAAATTTGATGTTACAAAGAGTTTTCACGTCTCTTTTCTTTTTCTGTTTGGTTTTTGTTTCTATTATCAGTAGCTAGCTTATCGCATTGTTTAAATTAGGAATATAAGTATATACCAGTATTAGTGCCTTTAAAATTTAATCTAAATACCTACTCCTGTTTATTGCACATTAGCTTCAAAGTATCAGGGACATTAAAATAAAAACAATTTTCCGCACCCAGAAGCCAGCCTAGGTCTATGCATACCTGAAAACTAAGATTTTCGAAGGTTTTTCTTGTGGTTCTTTGCAAATTATAAAGTTTTTTGGATTGCATTAGTTTTTGGATTGGTTTTTTGGATTATATTTTCGTCAGTATCACCACGTTTGACAATGAAAACAAATATACAAAATTTAAGTAAATTAAGTAAACAAGAAAGTAAATTAAGCTTTTGCCTACAACACACGCACCCATCCCAAAACATTAAGATCCAACCAAAGTCTCCCTGGCCCTGCAGACGGATATTTTTGAAATTGGAAAATGGTCCAATGTATGAATGGTCAGTTTTGGGTCGAAACTCAAAGGGGCTGCTGACATCTCGATCAAAAGTGCCATGCATATACCGCAGCTTCATCTTCATGAATGAAGCTACATTGAGATTTGATGAGCTTCATCTCCTTGGAGTCCACTTCTCCTCAGATCTCTCTTGGAAAACCCACCTCGATCGGGCGAGAACTTACTGTGCATGCACAAAACGCCAAAAAACCTACTACCGCTCAGCTCGATCATACGGATTTGCAAGCCTTGCATCCGACCAATCGCCTATTATGGATGTCCACACTGTATGCTGATGATCCAAAAACGCTGTTAGCATCACTTCAAAAGATGCAGAACATGGTTAATACGGCAGGTTCAGTAGTTCTCCATGACTCTCTCATGTCTGTTGGTGAAAGGTCTGATGTAGCGTCGATGGCTCTTTTGTACAAGTACAAAGATTCACCTTCTCTAGATCTGTTTCGTATTGCACCCCCCAACCGACAAGAAAAACACGAAGGCTCTTAGATCGGTCCATTGTCCTAAGGGTGAGACACCGCAACTGAGTACTTGAAAAACAGCTTCCTTCGACGTTCCACTTCAACTGGGAACGATCTTCCTGCGGACATTATCTCTAGAAGTTTTTCTGTCGACTCCTTCAAAAGAAGATTCAATAGTCATCTTATCCTTTGTGATGGAACGACGTAAAAGACTAGCAGCAAATCAGATATTTACTTGTACATGCCGCTAGATACTTAAGCTTACTCGTTCCCCATGACTCTCTCTAGTTTTTCAGTGAAAGGTTTGACGCAGTGGCGATGGCTGTTTCCTACAAGTACGCAAATTCACCCCCTTCTCTGGATCTTTTTTGTTTTGTACCTCCCATTGTCAAATAGACAAAATAGATATGTATGCACAAAGCTCACTCCAATTATCTTCAGATTAATATACCGAGAATAGAGTATCTGATGAACAGCTTCATTCTACTTTGCACACTAAATGAACTTAATTGAGACGCAATGCCTAAAAAAACTCCTTCAAAAGAAGGTTCAAGAGTCACCTATCAACCTTCTGATAAAATTAAAAGACGATTATTTTGTGTTAAAATTCAAGTTCCGACAATCAGTTGATTCTCGAAGACTACAATAATTGAAAGCCGCGCCTTCTTAGCCTGTTTGGGCCCATACCAAAACTGCATACGAATTAGTTAAAAATTAAATTCCTAATTTTCCTAAACTTTAAAATGTGTTGTGAATACATTCTTCTAATATTATGAGATGATAATTCTTTGTCTTCCATGGTTGCAGCAAAAACTGCAACCTAGTTAAGAGCGAGACAGGGCTCAGGGTAACCAGATGTTTAAAAACTTGTTTTGAAAAAAAACTTTCAAGGGAAAAAAAACTACAATTTACAGCTGATACGGGAATGGTAACACATATTTCGATTACTTTAAGAATAAAATGCTATTTTGAAAACAGTTTTATGGATAATTCAGAAAATGGCAAGAAACCCAACGAAAATTGCGTGAAATCGAAATGAAAAAGTACACCACTAGAAACACCATTGCCAAAAATATATATTTTTGTAACCTGTAAAAAACCTGTTTTAAAATCTGTAATCTGTTTTACATGAAAAATACTGATGCATCTTAGTTTTATTTTATTTTTAATCATTTTATTTGGTCGCCACTAGTGGGGCCTTGGAAAGTCATAGAGAGAAGTTTGAGAATTCATTTGAAAGCTGATTTTTATTTCTACGTGTTTCTTAAAATTTAACTTCATAATGTTTGGGACAAAAAAAAATGCGATTTGGGGGTAACTTCTGGAGTTAAAGACTGGGAAGAACAAATAGTTTATCATCAATCTAAATGGTTAAAAACCCTAAACCCGAGGCTTTTAATATCCAATCTTGTATACTCCTCCTCCCAGCCTTCTTTATATTTTTCAGGAAATCACCTGCTGAGTCAGAGAACTAGGTGAGTTCTAGTGACCAGGCTAAGTGATTCTAGGTTAACGTAGTGATTTCAATTCACAAACATTTAGTGTGGGTGGATTCAAAAGCACAATATTAATTATTCTACTATGTTCTTTGCAGATTTACAGTTAAAAAATCATAAAAAAGCGGCAACGAATGACACTATAATTTAGAAGTCCAGATCATCTTATTTTCTTAAACTTCGAGCATGAAATAGACGGATGGTTGGAAAGAAAAAAAGTAAATGGTTTGTATCCAAAGTTTGTAGTCTACCCTCGGAGTAACTGCTGTTCAGTTTGCTGCGATAACCTCGCTTCCAATCCTTGATAAGACATATTTTTCTCTTTGAATCCGCATTATTTTTCCAGCTCCCATTCATTTCTAATAAGATGTATTTAATAAGAAAAAAAACAAAAACGACTCAATAACACAATCACAATTTCCCCACAAAGGCTCCATGGCCTGCAAAAAAGGGGGATGACGAAACAAGACATACAAATATGAAATTATTAATCATTTAAATCCATAAAAAGCAAAAACCACCTACTCACGAAAAAAGAGAGCAGAAGAAAAAAAAAAGAAAAAACAAAAAACTATAAAAGGAAAGAAAATTCATTCAAGCATGACACTGAAATCAGGCGATGCAGGATTCCAAAGATATGGAAAAAAGAAAAAAGACAAATAAAGAGAGAAAAAATATGTAACAAATTACAGGTTACAAGAATATAAATTAGAAGAATAGTTTCTGATGAGAGCTTCTAATTCTTTGAAGCACTGTGGTAGAAAAAATGCACTGATAATAACAAAAAAAATTCGTAGAATATATTAAATTACACATCTTGAACTTTATAATGTATTCCGGGTTTCTAAAATATGTATATTTTTGAGATAGTATGATATTCCGCACATAATTAGATTTTATTATTAATGATACTGGTGCATTAGATGGTCACTTCTAAAAAGTCAAGTTTGGTTAATGCTAATGAAATAAATTAAAATAGGACGAATATATAATAGTTTAGAAACAAATTTGGGCTATATATTTGCACATTAGGGGTGGGGGCAAAGCAAAGCATATATTAAATACATAACCTAACCTAGGTACCGCCCCCCCCCCTAAACCCTCAAAAACAAAAGTTTAAATATCGTAAACGCAATGAAAACTACTCTGCATTCCATTTCTTAATAGCGGTCTCTTCGAAAATAACCTGTCTCTGGCGGGTTTCGTCTGTCTTTGCATGACTGGTTTCCTTGCATTGTATCAAACAGTTCGTGGTAACGAACTGTAAGTAAGGAGCGACCCGGCTCAATGGTAACCGAAACTCAAAAAAACGGAATTTTGATACCAATAGATACATCAAAAGATTCGGATTTTAATTCTGATTTCAATTATATAAGTTTCATCAAGTTTAATCTTACGTATCAAAAGTTACGCGCCTGAGAAGATTTGGCTGATTTTCGAAAAAAGGGGGAAAGACCCCGTATCAGAGAACCCTACTGTAGAGGTTTCAAGCTCCTATCTACAAAAAAGTGGAATTTTCCATTTTTTGCCAGAAGAAAGATCACGGATGCGTGTTTATTTTCGACCCAGTGGTCCTAGAATATCGTGGGAGGGCTCATTGAAACGGAAATTAAAAGTTCTAGTGCCCTTTTTAAGTGACCAAAAAAAATAGAGGGCAACTAGGCCCCCTCCCTCACTCATTTTTTTCCCAAAGTCACCCGATCAAAATTTTTAGATAGCCATTTTGTTCAGCATGGTCGAAAATATTATACCTATGTCTTTTAGGATGACTTAATCCCTCAAAGCCCCCAGGGGGAGGGCTGAAAGTTATAAACTTTACCCAATTGGTTATTGAGACCCGGCTCAATGGTAACCGAAACTCTAGAAAACGGTATTTTGATACAAATAGATACATCAAAAGAATCGGATTTTAATGCTAATTTCAAATATATAAGTTTCATCAAGTTTAAAAACCTATCAAAAGTTACGCGCCTGAGAAAATTTGGCTTATTTTCGAAAAAAGAGGGAAAGACCCCCTAAGAGTTATAGACCTTAATGAAAATCACACCATCATATTCCGTGTATCAGAGAAGCCTACTGTAGAGTTTTCAAGCTCCTATCTACAAAAATATGGAATTTTCCATTTTTTGCCAGAAGAAAGATCACGGGTGCGTGTTTATTTGTTTTTTTTTCCCAGGGGTGATCGTATCAACCCAGTGGTCCTAGAATATTGTGGGAGGGCTCATTGGAATGGAAATTAATAGTTCTAGGGCCCTTTGTAAGTGACCAAAAAAATGGAAGGCAACTAGGCCCACTCCCACGCTCATTTTTTCCCAAAGTCACCTGATCAAAATTTTGAGATAGCCATTTTGTTCAGCATGTTCGAAAATATTATAAGTATGTCTTTTAGGATGACTTAATCCCCCGAGGTTCCCGGGAAGAGGGCTGAAAGTTATGAAGTTTACCCAATGCTAACATATAGTATTGGTTATTGGGAAGTATACAGTACAGACGTTTAACGAACAGAAAATATTACATATATGATTGGGTTCACCCGCTAGTCAATACCTCACTCTTTAAGCCAGAGATTTTTTAGTACTTTCATAAGAGCTATTTATTCTAATTAACGGCCTTTGTGATTAAGCGGTCATTTTTAAAGAATTGGAACAAAATTCGAACTTTCGCTTAAAGAGCAAGGTATTGACTAGGGGGCGAACCCCCTAATATACGTATTAAAAATATCTGAATATAGAAGTTCGTTACGTAAATTAATTCGTAAGTTACGTATATTTATTACTAATAAAACGTTCGTAAATAAAATGAAACAAGTTTCGAGAAGGTCATTTAACCAAATAAAAGTAAATTAATATGAAAATTTTGTTTTAATTATTCATGTACTGTAAGCCAAGATTGAAATCTGCATTTATTCAACAACGTTTAAAAATTAAATAAAAAAAACAAGTATTTTAACTGAAAGTAAGGAGCGACATTAAAACTTAAAACGAACAGAAATTATTCCGTATATTAAAGGGGCTGTCCCCTCCTCAAGGCCTTGCTCTTAACGCTAAAGTTTGACTTTCTCACAACTCTATTTTTTTTAAACAATAAAAAACTTTACCGTAAAGAGCGAGGTGTTGAGGAGGTGACAGTCCCTCTCATATACGGAATACTTTCTGTTCGTTTTAAGTTTTAATGTCGCTCCTTACTTTCAGTTAAAAATACTTGTTTTTTTATTTAATATTGTATATAAAAGTGACCATCTAATGCTCTAGTACCTTATTAATTCCTCAAAGATACCAAGGATAATATACCCCATGGACTCTGAACTGACAAATATCAGAGCTGTTTGAGAGACAGTTTAAGAAAGATGGGAAGTTAGGCCTACATTTAATGTCCCATTTCAGCGAAAACTCATGTTGACTTCTTTAGTTTCTTTGCCTATGGGGTAAAAAATCTTTTTATATGATTTATTGTCTATATTTTTAGAACCTATAAAATGCGCGATAAATAATTTTCAAAAACCAAAGTCTTTTTCGATAAAAGTAAAGAGTGAAGTTGAAACTTAAAACGAACAGAAATTACTGTCTTATAGTTATGCAAAATATTTTCGAAAAACTGTTTAAAAAAAACCGGCTCGTGATATTTTGTTTAGGATCGTGCACCTGTTATTATCGTGATGCATAATTTGTCTGGCATTGATCCGACGGGTAATTTGATATATTGAAGTTAAGTTTGGATTTTGGTTCTCTATGACTATCGAAAAGTTTTCGATTGAAAATCCTGGTATTTCTTTAACACTAAGTTTGAGATTAATTTGAAAAAGCAAGTTTTTCGCAAATAAGTAAAAGTTTAAATTATGGTACTCCTATGTTAAACAGACTCTTTTATATACTTGGCAGTGGCCAAGATGGCAGTTGTGAAGTATTGCTGTGAAACATAGGTGCTTCGGAAGATGGAGGAGGACTTTTTAAATGTTTTCCAACGGTATTGTCTACAGCAACAAGCCGTACAAAAGTGTGGTTCTGTCCCACTGTCTAGGGCTATTAAAAGAGAAAGGTTGAGACACATTGAACACACTTTGGGGATGAAGAAGGACAGGTTACCATAGGTTGTTCCTTTTTGCCATCCATCTAGGGCCAAACGAAAAGCAGGTTGTTTGTGAATGGGATGCGAAGAGATCCTAATGAAGGATTTAATTGAAATTGGAACGTCTTGAGCTGGATAAAGAGTAAAGCTTTGAATAGCTCTGGCTAGAGGAGTGTCCGTATTCATGTTGGCCCCGGGTGGCTCGATACTGCAGTTAGTTATTAGTAGTAGCAATAGTAGTAGCAGTATTAGTTTATATACTCTTTTATATACTGCAATGGAAACCAGTCACTAAAAACCTGTTTTTGACGGGTTAATTCAAGACACCGAAATAGGGTAATACAATGTATAGCGTGGTTTTCATTGTGTATACTATATTTAAACTGTTGTTTTTTGGGGTTTGGGGGGTACCTAGTTAGGTTAGGTTGCGTATTTATTATATGCTCTGCTTTACTCCCCCCACCCCACCCCCCTAGTGTGCAAATATATTGCCCAAATTTGTTTCTAAACTATTATATATTCATCCTATTTTATTTCATTAGCATTAACCAAAGTAGCACTATATAAAAGAGTCCGTTTAACATAAGAGTACCTAAATTATCTTAGGATTACGTTTTTATATCTTTTGCTGTTCACGATCACTCGCAAAGTGACAGAAAAAGTTTTCAATCTCTAGGAATTGAAGTTTCATGGATAAAGTAGCTATATATTGAGAATACAAATTACCATAAGCGAATAAGAGTTTATTAGAATTGAATGTGGGACAAAGAAGATTTCTGAGCATTATTCCTTTGAAGATTATATGTGGTATATGCACAAAACAAACTGAAAAACTGTTGGCGTTTTATAATATCAGTGAATAGCACCTTTAACGCACAGGAGCATATTTTTAGGGAAACGTTTTAAAACTCTTAAATCTACTTTAAAACAATTATAAATAGGTAACCTATTTATGTTAAACTGAAAGAGGCATTGCTTCACATAAACCTATTCAACCGAGGGATAAATTTACGACCAAGAGATATATTTCCATTATATTTTACAATATCAATTCAAGGCACAAAAAGAAAGAAATTTCAATAGGGGAGGGGTTATAAATTGCCAGTTAAATCTCTAAACCATGGTAAATGGATTTGATATTTGTATGGAATCTAGTACACATGCGAAAAGAAAAGCATTTAGAATATTAAAGATGCTATTCAAAACCGGGTTTTTCTCCAAAACCGCTTTGGAAAAAAAAATATATGCTACAAATCCTCAGTACTATACTCCTCCTTCTATATCCTCCCACACTCTACATATCCTCACTTAATACTTTCTCTAGCCAAAATTTAGCAAATCAAATCTGACTTAAACCCTTAAGTGTTTGTGCCAGATATATTATGTTCCCACATGTGGTTTACAATATCAATTCTTATATGCCAGAAACTGGCAGTAAACGCCATTCGGCTGTGGAGGTGGCACAAAAGGGCCAAAAATTGCTCTAAATGATCTCTTTTATTGCTTAAAAAGGGTACTAGATATTGTGAATTTCTTTCAAACGAGTGTTCTTGACTGAAACCAACCATGACTGATACAAGGGCTTGAATTAAAATTTTAAAACAGAAAAGGAAGTCCGGTTTTCTTATTTTTTTCTTTTTTCAGAAACCAGTTCTTCCAGATTCGGCAAATTCTCGCACGTTTTATCTTAGAAGCGGGTCGTTACCTTCTTTTCTTCCTAATTTTGACAGCATACTGAGCTACTTCAAACCGACCATGAATATATATCTAGATAATTGTCCATGTTGGTAACTCTAATCCTGTTACTATCCTTCAGCTTTGATAACGGTTATGTAAAGTTATACGACCACAGTACAAATATATATTCGACCAGTAGCAAAAAGTTTCTCCAAACATGACACACATTCATAGCGCGCTGTTTGGGAAGTTCCCAGAACGTCAGAATAATAGTTTCTTGTCATGATGCACTAAACATTTGTCATTGCGCTTGCGCGAAGGCGGGCTCATGAAGAGTGGTTTACCCTGTGTTGTTTTAGATGTTTTTAAAAAATCTTCAATGGAGAGTAAAGGATTTTTCGCTACTGCTCGTATATATCTATACTGTTTTATACGACGGATGACTAGACCCTGAAGCAAAGTAGCAATTTTGATTGTAATGTCGATAAGTTTGATAAAGCTGGCGAATTTCTTACATACTTTTGGGAAGTCTGTCCTTCTTTTTCACAGGCTTGGGAATAAAGGTGAAATCTTCAGGAAGCGTTTCTTTCATGGAGAAGCAGTGACGGGACTTCCAATTTTATGTTTGGAGAAAGCAAACAAAATGGTCTTTTTGTGGTTTTCAGATGAGAGCATACGTTATGTGATCTTTGGCCAGCCAAATACTGAACGGTAATTGTCTACATCTACCACACGTTATCATGATTACAGGGAGATAATTGCCGCATTGTTTTGTTTCCATTTTGAAATACTTTAGTTATGTCTTTTTATGTAAAATAGTTTCTGGGAATAGTTGTCAGAAGTAGAAACAGAAAATGAAAGATAATTTCGGATTTTTTACACATGATAGATTGCATTGTATTTGATGAAATTTGTTTATCAACATCAAAAACGTTATTGTTAACACCAAATACAGTTTGCCGTAAAAGCGATAAACAGTATTATAACCAACATGATCGTCATCAACATTTCAAGTCTTTTATATATTTTTTAGTACGTTTTAAGTAGAGTTATTACTTTTATTGGGAAATAATGTGTTTTACCTTTCTGTCTTAGTTCCTTTTCGTCTTTCCAGCTTGGTGACGCTTTTTGTGCGCTTCAGTGGATTTGACTTAAACGATCTCTTTGAGAAGAAGTTCTGAAATGCGGAGAAACAATGAGTCTGGAGTTGTATTACCTGAGCCTGCCAGATGACAGACATAAAAACGTGGCGTTTCATCAGTAGTATAGTGCTTTTGCAATTAATACAGAGCCCCAAAGAGGGCGCTCTAATGACCCCAGGCAATTAACTTCCCATATCTTTTGAGGAAAACTCAGAAGTAAATATAATAAAGGACCCCAACGGCCCCTCAAGCTTAAAATCTATTTATCTAAAAAAAAACATGGTACAATCATTCAGCCAAGACTGATATTCTAGACTCAGTATATTACTGACCATCAGTATTATATATTCAGTTTAATCAACTGTCTTGGTTTTGGTGGTTCCACTTGCTATGTTGATTTTACACAAATTCCCGAATTTTTTTTTTTTTCAAATAGCGATAGATTTTTTGTGGGTGATGACTCATGGACACTGGCAGTTAAGTTAGTCTATTATTGTATACAGAGCAAATAATAATAATACTGCATAAAGTAATGACCAGTGTTGCCAGATCTTAAAGAGAGGATTGTGCTTTCTTAAGCCAAAAATTGGGCTTTCTTGGACAGTATCATTCTACGCTTACTGTTTTTCCCCGAACTCATGAACAAATTAATCAGGTCTTTGTTGGCATTTTTTTATGATAAAGAACAAGTCCGACCCTGTCTTATCTTCATAAAGAGCTCTGAATAGAATATAAAAGGATCACCGTCCTCACAACTGTAAACCCTTTCTTTCTGCTGATAAAGGGTTTACTTTCATAAGCGTTTTGATAAAGTAGCCGAGTCATTCAGTTATGGGTTCTCGTCAAGGAGGTAGAAGAGTCTTTTTTACTATAAACTATGTGTTTATTATACAAAGCGAATACCATACAAGAGTTTGACTGCATCAAGACAAGAGAGGAACTAACTCTAAGGGCTTCAGAAATTCATATATATAATCTTTCCCAAGGTCTCTTGAACCCAAATAACCCCACTATCTAATATACAAACATTGTAAATTATCAACAAATCAACAACCCCACTTCTTAGAACAAAACAATAAAATTCCCTATCTGGAATAAAACTCGGCGGTCAACAACCCAACCCGAATTCTCTTTATCAGAAGTTTACAGGTGATCAACAGCTAAACCCAGATTCTCTTTATCAGAAGTTTACAGATCCCCCCCCCCTTTTTGAAATTATTTGTTCCAAAAATAATTTTCCAAACACTATGAGTTTCCTTGTTTGAGCCACCCAACACCAACATAAAACCCAACTAAAAGGCGAAAAAAAAACTATGCACAGACAATTCTATATTATTCAGAATCACTTCACAGGGTCTCGAAGGAGTGACCCAACTCTAGATGGTTTCAAACTTATTTCTTGTAGTTCTCTCATGGTTCCAAATGTGAATTTTCAATCACTTATCTCTTTCACATTTCTAGAGTTAAAATTTTCATAAGGCTACTTAGATAAAGTGGCACTGTCTTGAGTCACGCTTGCAATCATGTTCGCAGAAAACTTGCATTTCCTACACCTAGTGAATAAATACACAGTGCAGATTAAACAAGTAAATACACATTAAAGTAAAAACACCATTAAAATAAATACCAGTCAATGAAGACAACCATTCATATATTTAAAAAACAAATGAAGATTTTAAAATATTCCAAGGAACAAAGTCAAGGCATTTATCCTTTCTTTTATTTCTCAATTCAATTGTTTTTTTTTCTTTTTTCTAACTGTCAGCTGATGAGCTTTCAGCAAATCCCAAAATCCACTTCCAAATATACCCAGCCCAAAAAAATCATAGATTTCAACTGACAAAAAAAAATGAAGAAATTCCAATGTTCTATTCCATAAAAAAAATCTGAAGAAAAATCCCTTCACTATCTCAACCAAATTATATGAATTCCCTTCCTCTGTAGGCCCACCAAACGTACCTCCCATTGGACCTTCAGAATCCAATGAAAAGAATCGAAAGGGGTACCTCGGATCTTCATTTTGACCTAAAGTTGGTTTTACTGTTCGATGAAGCTTGTTTTTACGCAGATACACGTTACAATTCTCACAAAATTCTCTGACTTTCAAATTTATTTTATCAAAAACGAGAATTTGACTAATTCGCAAGATTTCTGAGGTTTGGTGATCCACTACCTACTCCATTCCGCGCCAAGTCCCGGCCTTACCGATCCAGGATCCCCTTAACTACACTCCTTCTAGGTTCCTCCTTATAACCTGGAAGCTGGTCCCTCGGTCGACTTACGTCCGCCACTTCACCAGTCCCTGCACCACATATCCCAACGTGAATGCCATTCAAAGAATTATCACCCCAATTCTTCGACTCAAGATACTCAATGACTCTCTTTAACTCAGGGTCTCTTCTCTGAAACCGAGCTAACTCTGGTTATTCTAATCCGAGATAATCTATTTCAATTAAACAATTACTTTCTTCATAATAGGATAATTAGCGTCACTTAATCCCATGTAACAAAAATATTCACAATGAGGAGAATTTTCAAATACACCAGATACCAACTCCTCTTTTACTATCTGGCTTTCTAGTTTCCCTGATTCATACCTGTAGAGCCTGCTCCCTGAGCCCTGTTCTGATCCCTGTATCAGCTAGGACAATCATAGGCTTTGTGTTCCTTACTCTCACATACAAAACAGTAGGCTCTATCTCTATACTGCAATTCCCTTGATTGTTTTGAGCAAAACTTGGCCGAATGTCCTCTTTTCTTACAGTTATTGCAGATAATATTTGGGCAATCTTTCTTTAGATGACTTGTACTATGATATATGTAGCACTCTCTGATAGCGGGAATATTACTACCACTTCCCTGGGAAATGTAACCAAATCCTTCGTTTCCACTATTTACACTATAACTTCTATCCTGACCTCTTCCTCTAACTCTGTATCCTCTACCAACTGACCTACCTCTTATTCCCTGACCTCGTTTAACGTCGTGCCAGCCTCGACGGAGTTCCTCATCTTGTCCTGTCATGCTCTTTTCAAAGGGTATGTTGCCAAGATGGAACCCGTGAAGAAAGCTCTCCTACCAGCAAGAGTCAGGGAATTTTTAAGCAAACTTAAAAATAATTTTTCTTGTTTTTATTGTAATTTCTTAGTCAAATATTTGTGATATTGATTACATTGAGTTATATAATTATGTTGAATAATAAAGAAATAAAACTCGATGGTCAACAACCCAACCTGTATTCTCTTTATCAGAAGTTTACAGGCGATCAACAGCCTAACCCGGATTCTCTTTATCAGAAGTTTACACAACCATCATTGCAAATTCATCGACAATCTTTGGTTTCTCAGCTGTAGCAGCAGCAGCAGCAGCAGTAGCACATAGATGAACCGAATGGCATATATATTTCAAAAGCATCAAATTTGCTTTATTTTTATTTGTGATGTTATAAGTTGTTCTACATTTTCTTAGAATATGCTACGATTATACCATCTTAAACAGAATTATGCTTGGATGATTTTGTTTCCTAATTATGACACGTTCAACATAATTATACTACATCTGGCAACATTGGTAATGATATAAAGCTGAAACACATTATTTTCATCCATGCTTAAAATGAAGGACAATATTTGGCTACGGTTATAAGATTAAACTTTACAGTACATATCAAGAGGAATTTTCTAAACACTGTCAAAAAGCAATATTTATAACCGGATCATCAAAAGATACTATGTATAATTAGACAAACATGTAGTTTAATGTTTCAAGACATATCATAAACTGGACATGTATAATAACATAATAAGACCGTTCAGTATATGAATTAACAGATTCTGAAACGGTTACGGTTACGGCTACGGTTATAAGATTAAACTTTTCAGCACATACCGAGAGAAATTTTCTAACGCTGTCAAAAAGCAATATTTATGACCGGATCATCAAAAGACGCTATGTATAATTAGACAAATATGTAGTTTAATGTCTCAAGACATATCATAAACTGGACATGTATAATAATATAATAAGACCGTTCAGTATATGAATTAACAGATTCTGAAAAAACTCCAAAATATATTATTACCCCGATCAAAAAAAGGATATAAGTATTTGGAAAACAAATGCCTGTTCTCTTAGGATTAGCTAAACCAATTGGGCTCAAACTTTCAGAGGGTGAAGGTTGAAGTAAATCCGTAGATTATTCTAAGTTCAGACCTTCAAAAGAAAGTAAAGAGTAATGTTAAAATTTAAAAATATGCATCTGAATATTTCAAAATATATTATTAATTGGACATATCTGACGACATAATAAAATCGTTCAGTATAGTGGCTAATAGATTCTGATGAAAACTCAGAAATTTATGATTACTCTAGCCAGCGAAGAAAATAAATATTTTATATTTATTTAAAATTATAAGAACAAAGAAAATAAATATATGTTAGCTTCGGATTCGTTGAACTTCTGAGAGGAAACTTTTGGAGATTAATTGATAGAGAAGTTTTGAACTAAATCCACATATTATTTTGAGTTCACCCTTTAATGGAAAGTAATGAACAATATTTAAATCTAGAATATGTATTTTAACATTTCAAAATATAATATCAAGTGACATATCTAATGACATAATAAGTTCGTTCAGTATAGGGGCTAACAGATTCTGGTAAAAAATTCCCAAATTTGTTTTTACCCTGAAACAAAAAAGAGATATTAGCATTAGTAAAATAACAATTTGTTGTTTCAGGATTGGCTGAACTTACTGGGATGAAGCTTTCGGAGATTGTTTGAAGGAGGAATGTTGATCTAAACTCATAGATAGTTTTTTGTTAGGACCTTTAATGAAAAGTAAAGAGCAATATTAAAACAAAGTATAGATTTTCATATCTCAGGATATTATAAACAAAAAAAAATCCTAAATTTTATTTACTCCGAACAAATGAAGAGCACAAACATTAAGAAAATAAATATTCACTGTCTCAGGATTGGCGCATCTGATTGAAAATAAAATTCAGGAGGTTGTTTGAGGGAAGAATGTGGAACAAAATCCATAGATTATTTTGAGTTCAGACTTTCAAAACAAACTAAAAAGCAGCAATAAAAACAAACTTGTTCATAACAAATTCTTCAAAAGGTCTCTAAAGATAGTCATTGAGGCAATCTGATTTCTTTTCGATTCTTAAAATTTGTATTTTCCCTCCCAAAAAAGAACCTCGTAGAATAGTTGCTTTATGGTACATTCTTTTTAGAATGGAAAGATTCCTGTTTCTATATATAAACACAAATTGTAAAACGTATTTATGAACCATTACTAATTGTTCATACTTCATGTTGGAAAAACATTTCTTCTTCAGAAAAAGAGTGTCCCTGCATCTTCCTGTAACTGACCTACATTTCTTATTGAATGGTTAGAAAATATTTGGCATTTATCAAGATTTGAAACGAATGTCTGTTTAGATTTTTATCACATACTGGAGGGAATATCCCCCATTTCAAAACATTCACTGAAGTCCTATCGAGAGAATAACTGGTTTCCGAGACTGAAACCTCAATACGATCCAGTACCAGGCTCCCATAATCATAGAGTCACGTAATTGAGCCTAATTAACAACGGTTTAACGTGATGTACCATAATTAAAAACAATTAGACATACTCTAGCGCACCCACTAAAAACACTGAACACTGAAAAGAATATTAGAAAATCTCACGGATTACGTTTTAGTTGATCACAGCTATTGTGAGCTATTTGTTGTTATTTAAGGAGATTCACATAAGAGTGAAATACACTTTTTTTTTATACGCATGCGTTTTGAGAATGTTCATAACCAAAATTTTAGCAAATCTTTGACTTGATTGACACTTTTTACTCTAAATATCCTCGTTTGAGACTTTTTCAAACAAAAATTAGCAAATCTATCTTAAACCCTTAAGTGCTTGTAAAAGATATTTTGTTCCCATATGTGGTTTACTGTAGCCTATGACTTTACTTCAGCAACGCTTCCTTTAATTTCAATCCCCAGATTACTGCATCTCATGGAATGCCTCTTAGTGGATCAGAGCTATTGTAAGCAGTTCCTTGGCGTTTAAGGAGATTTATATGACAGATTAGAGTTCAATAGATTTTTTTTGGATGTTCAACCGATTTTGAGAATATATAAAGCCCTTATTTTAGCAGATCAGATCTATTGTGGACAATTTCTGAAACTTCAGATTATGGATATAATATATTATATCGATTTAGGTGCAATAAAATGACGTATTCTGCTCTTATAAGTAATATATTACATTTAATTGACCTGATCGACTTTTTTTCAGCTTACACATCTAAGTTTGAGACTAGCCATAACCAAAACTTGGCCAGTGAAAGCTGTCAAAAACCATTAATTTCATTTATAATATATATTCTGCTCCCATGTGTTATGTGCCGTATCATTTTACTCGATAAATACTTTTTTTTGTCACATTTCCCCCGTTGAGACACATCACAAAATACTCTTTGTGAATCAGAGATATTGCAAACAATTTGCTGACGTTCAAAAAAATTATATGCCATCACAGAATGAATATTCTCTTATTTACTGTAAATACTGTATACTACTACTACTACTAACAACTCACCGCAGCGCCAAGCCGCCTGAGGCCAACAGAGCCACACAAGCTCCTCCTCCATCCCAATCTATTTAAAGCCTCGCTTTTTACACCCTACCACGAAGTTCCCATTTCCTTTAAATCTTTCTTTATGACGTCCTTCCACCCCAGACGAGGAAGGCCTGCTTTCCGTTTAGCCCTAGACGGTTGGCCGAAAAGAACAATCTTCGGCAATCTGCCATCCTTCATCCGCACAACGTGCCCTAACCACCTCAACCTTTCTTTCATTATAGCCCTAGAGAGCGGTATTGATTCACATTTTTCGTACAGCCTATTGTTTGAAATACGGTCAGTCAGCTGGGTACCCAGAGCAATCCTTAAGCAATTTCTCTGGAAAACATCTAGGAAATCTTCATCCGCTTTTCAGAACGCCCATGCTTCAGAGCCATATTTGACCGCTGTCATCACTGTAGCTTCTAATATTCTAATCTTGGTTTTCAGACTTATCTTACTATTCTTCCAAACATTACTGTAAAAAAAAAACTGAGCCCTGAGCCTTTACTTTTAACATCTTCACTGCTCCCAACATCCTTACTAATAATACTACCATGGTAAGTGAAGCTGCCAATCTTATCAATGTTTTCATTACCCAACGTCACCTTTTCATCTTCACTTATTCCTAGCCTTAGCGACTTAGTCTTCTTAACATTAATTTTCAAACCTATTCTAGCACCCTGAACTCGCAAAACCTCTAAAAGTTCATTCATTTTGCTCACACTTTCTTCTAGGATACTTAAATCGTCAGCATAGTCTAACAGGAAACTTTTTCCTACCCATTGGATTCCGTGGTCTCCCATTGCCTTTCCTGTGCTCCTTAAGACAAAGTCCATCAAAATAATCCATATAATGAGGGATAGAACATAACCCTGCTTAACTCCTGATTGAATGTAAAACCAGCTGCTAACCTCATTTCCTATCTTAACCGCAGCAGCGTTATTCTCGTATATAGCACTAATCACTTTAATGTATTTATCTAGTATACCATACAAGGATAAAACCTTTACTAAAGCCCTTCTATCAACAGAATCGAACAAAACGTCAACGTTTTTTAGCAGTTCAGAGTTATCATACATCATTAAGGGGAATTAATTTGCAATAGAAAGAAACTAGACCGAAATCTGTAATTAAACAGGTTATTTTTATTGGTGAGCGCTTGCTTTTATCATTCGTCTGTATATGACCCAGTCAAAAACAATAATTAACTATCAGTTTAAAATTTGACTGTGACCTTTGATTTAACAGTTAAATACCAATTATCAGTTTATATTTTTCAATTCAATTCAATTTATTGAAATAAAAAAAGATGAAACATAACACCAATAATAATATGGATCCTGGAAGCGAACTTGTTGAGGACCATAACAACAAAAAATTGAAAATGAACACGAGAGAAAAAAAAGAAAAAAGAGAATAAAAGAGAAAACACGGGTAAATTAAGGCAAATTGATTAAAAATTTAGAGATTTATAATATCAAAGTTTAGTAACATTGTTATACAGCGTGCGAAAACTTGTGGATAGCTCGATACTGGAGGGTATTATATTCAATTGAAGTATATATTTATAAATGGGGGATCGCTGGGCGGAGCTAGAGACACACCTGGGGACAACAAAGGAAAAGTTAGATGAACGGAGACATAGGCCTTCAGAATTATTGCAATTAAAATAAGATAATAATTAGGGAGGAATGTTTTTATTGTAATCGGAGTATGCAAGGGATAAATTTAAATTTTTAATGATTTGTTCAAAATGAGTAATACCAAAATCGGAGAACAAGTACTGGGTGGGATTTAATCGGGGCAGCCGAAAAACTGCTTTGATGGCACGGTTTTGGGCAGTTTTTAATTTATTGGTAACTGAAGGATAAGTTTTGCCCCAAACAGATCCGCAGTATGAGATATATGGGTAAATAAAAGAGTAATAAAGGGTGACAAGGATATGAGGGGGAAGAAAATTATTCACACGATTAATCATACTTACCTGTCGCAAGATTATTGCTCTGATGTGGGAAACATGAGTTGCAAATGATAGGGAGGAGTCTATGTGGTCACCAAGAAACTTGGCAACTTCGACCTGCGGGAGGAGATTGGTGGAATATTTTAGGCCAAGTGCTTGCTGAGCTTCATTTTTTTTGTAAGGGGTTTGAAATAATACAGCTTGACTTTTCTTGCTGTTAATGGTCATGCAGTTAACGAGAGACCATTCCTGTATTCTATTCAGAAGGATTTGAGCAGAGGTGACGACGGATGGTAAATTAGGGCTGGTGATGAAAAAGTTGGTATCGTCAGCAAAAAGTACTGGGTGCACTGATGGGCCCAGTCCTGTAACCAAATAATTAATATAAAGGAGAAATAGTATTGGACCAAGAACAGAGCACTGCGGGACGCCCCTCCGGACAGGTAGGGGATGCGAGGTCATGCCGCCCAGACTCACACTCTGTACTCTACCAGAGAGATAAGAACCAAACCATGAGAAAGGAATTCCACGAATCCCTATGTTCTTGAGTTTACTTAATAAAACACTGTGATCAACCATGTCAAAGGCCTTAGAAAAATCCAGAAATAAGCCAATTACAGTATTTTTAAGGTCAAGTTGGGAACGGATAAAATGTGTGGCGTCGATTAGTGCATGAGCAGTTGAAAATTTGAAACGGAAGCCACATTTATGGAAAGAAATCAATAAAAATGCAGTGTTAATACTCCATGAACCGAGAGACAAACATCTTTAACAGTTTTCTGGATTACTATGGATCTAAGTAGGAAAATTCAGATTAGATGGTACTTACGTATCTCAGACGGAACGGACGGCCTTTTTTGTGAATCGGCATACCACCTACTGATTTAAGTATTTCTGGGAAGACTCCATTGATCATAGACAGGTTTGCTGTGTGCACAATGGGTTCACAAACATAGGAAGATGCAGTTCTAAGAAGCTTATTACTTATCCCAAGGAAGTCAGGAGTACTACTATTATAAAGGGATTCAGTAACTTGAAGCACCTCATTACTATCAGTTGGAGAGAAAAACATGGATCTGGGATTCTTGCTAGGGTGTACTGACTCGGAGGGGGAACAGGAGTTAGCATTTGGAATATTGGTGAAATAATTATTAAAAGCATCCGGTACTGAAATTGGGTCAATTAATCTGCCACTGATGTCCTTAAGGTTAATAGGTATAGATCTTGAATTCCTTTTTTTTTGAAAGAATTTCATTTATTGTTGACCAAATTTTTTGCAAGTTCCCTTTGCAGTGAGTGATTTTTGAATAATAATATTTTTTTTTTGCTTCACGGATGAGTTTGGTATATAAGTTTTTGTATTCTTTATAATTGGTTAGGTCAATAACGCTACTTGTTTTGCAAGTTAACTTATATAGGTCATTTTTACAGTATGAAAAGATAATCAGGCTATTGGACATCCAGAGGTGTATATAGGTAGTTTTTCGGTTTGATTTACAGACTGGAAAGGTTGAACTGATAAGACACTCAGTCCCTGTGTAAAACCATTTGTGGCTGAATTAACATCCTGACAATCCAAAACCTTTGACCAGTCAAAGGATTTCAAACGATCCGTGAACCTGTTCATATTCACAATATTATGTATTCTATTAGACGTAGGGGTATTAGTTCTAGGGTGTTTAGTAGTTGGTTGGAAGGGTAGGGAGAGATAGATTGGAAAGTGGTCTGACAGGTCAGAGAATATTATTTTGGAGGACAGGTGGTTTCCCAGGGAAGTGGATACAAAAATGTTACAAGGAAAACATTTTTTTGCAGTAAAAGGGAGAGCTATCACCGGGCAACACGTATTCAGTCTTTTTACAATGTAGGGAAACTAGATATTAATTCTAACTACCCCCTCCCTTCATTAGCCTGATGGCTTCCGATGAGTTAGAAAATTTGGGTGTGAAAAAGTACTTTCTAAGGGATCAGCCCCCCCCTACCTAAACAATGACCCAAATGCGTTACTCCAGAATAGCTTATGCGCAGTTATATACCACTTTAAATAATTTTGCTAGGTAAAATTTTAACTCGGTTAAATGAAGCCCGTTATTTTGGACCTGACATATCACATAGCCTACCCGTTTATTTTGGACCTGACTCATTAGGAACAAATGCACAACCACGTAGAACTTTGCACCAAGTAGCACACCACTGCCTTTGAAACTGGGAAGTTTTCTAAATCAGTTGGATATCTCAGAATTTTCAATCGGTATCAACTTGGCCCTCATTGTTTCAAAATTATAGTTTTTTTTTGCCAAAAATGACAGAAAACGCCACTTGCGTGCAACATAATCTTTCTGGCTGCTTAAAAATGGAACTAAAACTTTTAGTTTCTGCCGAATGATCCGTATCTCGATTTTCTAGGGCAATTGGTTCGGTACGGTAACTTGCAAAATGGCTTGTAATCCCTGTACCGAATTTTCTTAAAAATTACCTTGAATCTTCCAAAATAATTTATGAATTACCCTAAATCACTGATAAAAAATCAGAGATTTTTACTTGGGAGTGTACGCACCCCTGTAAAGCTCAACAGTAGAATTTTGCATATTATGTTAGAAAAGATTTCCATACAATTCCCCAATATTTGCGTAAACAAAGTTACATTCCAGCAAAAATCCTGTAGACTGCTCTAAATTGGATACTTGTAGGTTATTGGAAACATTCATGAATTACTCTTAGGTTACAGCTAAGAAAACCGGTTTCAAAGCTACAAAAACAAGTGACAGATGATGACACAGCATACCAGTGAGATAGAAACAATCTTGAACACTGAATACCACTGCCTGGAACGCAGACGTAGTGAAATCACCAAATCTTATGATAAAATCACCAACAGTGGTAACCCTAGTCATGTTAAGCCAAAACATTTTTAGATGAATGAAATTATTGCTAGCTGAAACCTGAAATCAGAGTTACCATCTATCAAGGCACGTCAGCTTTTCAAAAATTGTTCAATAAAAAAAATATAATTGCAAAGAACATTTAATTTTGAATCAGATTTTGTCACCCGGAATGACGGGGTACGTAATTATAATGACTGGTTTACTTTTCTTTTATTTTTAACAGCACCCCAAATAGTAGGTTGATCATAAAAAAAAGCGATTGGTAGCTTTAAAGTAATAAGTTGGATCAATTAGTTTATTCTGCAAGTATAAGTCTTTCATGCTGTACATCTTTTAAAATGTTTTGAGGGGCTAGTAACTTCAGTTTTAATTTACACATGGAATCAAGGAAGAAGAAAGTTTTTCAGGAACAATCAAACAGTTCGTGGTAACGAACTGTAAGTACTCAGCGATGTGGCTCAATAGTAACCGCGAAAGTCTAAAAAACGGAATTTTGACATCAATAAACATGTCGAAAGATTTTGCTTATTATGCTGATTCCAAATATATAATTCATTAAGTTTAGTGTTACTTATCAAAATCTACGAGCCTGAGAAAACTTGTCGGATTTTCGAAACAAGGGGGAAACACCCCCTGAAATTAAACGAATCTTAATGAAATTTACACCATCAGATATAACGTATCCAAAAATCCTACTGTAGAAGTTTTAAGCTCCCATCGAGAAAAACGTGGAATTTTGTATTTTTGGCCAGAATAAGATCACGAATGCGTGTTTATTTCTTTGTTGTTGTTGTTTTTTTTTTTTGGCTGGTTTGTTTTCCCAGGAATGATCGAATCAGACCAATAATCCTAGAATATCGGGAAAGGACTCATTCAAAAAGAAATTAAAAGTTCTAGGGCTCCTTTTAAGTGACCAAAAAGATTAGAGGATAAACTAGCCCCACTTCCATGCCTATTTGCACCCACAGTCTTCCGATTAAAACTTGAGGTAGTCGTTTTATTCAGTATACGCGGACTATGAATTATCTACCTTAAAACTAATTCTCTTAGTAAAGGATCGTTGGTATTTGGAAATTCAGCCGAAAGAAGATCATCAATTTCGACTAGATTACAGATTGAATCACGAGGACTAATAATCAATAACAAAGAGTCTAAGGATCTAAGAACTATGCATTTGAGGATGAATTTACACCCAACAATCCTGGGGGAAGGGGTACAAGCTATGAACTTTGCCCATTGTTTACATATAGGCCTATTATTTGATATTGCGAAGCATACATATACTTATCGGGGGAGATTTTCTTCCAGAGATGTTACGTGGGAGCAAGGCCATATCCAGGGGGTTAAGGGGTTTGAACTCCCTGAAATATTTATCCAACTCGTAAAAAATTAACAAAAATGAAAATAAACAAATTTTTTATGCATTTTTTGAATTTTTTTGTGACCCCCCTCAAAAAAAATCGTTTTTACCCCCCCCCCCCCGAAATTTTCTTTTGATACGGCACTGCATGAGAGGATCTTTCCACGGAGGAATTTTTTGTGGGGCAAGGGATTTTTTATGGAGGAGCGTCTGGATTTCCAGGCGTTATTTAAAAAATAATAAGAAATTAAATAAAAAAAAGTGGTACTCCTGTATTAAACGCACTCTTTTAAAGCATAGCATATATTAAATGCGTGACCTAACCTGGGTATCTTTCCCTTCCCCCTAAACCCAAAAAAACTAAAGTTTAAATATTGTAAACACAGTGAGAAACCACTGTTTGTAATCCAATTCTCCGTTGAAAGAACCTGTTTGACTAGTTGATTTTATCATCTATCTTTCGTGGTTTACAGCTAATAGAACAGTACCAAAGATTATTATTTTTGAACTTTATAAAGTTTATTAAACGACCTTTGTGTTTCATGAGACTTTCTTAAATAATTGGAACAAAACGTCAATCTTTAGCGTAAAGAGCTAGGTATTTAGGAGGGAGCACCCCCGTCGTATTCGTAATAATTTTTGTTTGTTTTAATTTTTAATCTTGCTCCTTACTTTAAATTGAAAAAATCTTGTTTTTATTTATTTAATATACATATAAAGGAATTAGGATTTTATGGTAATTCAAAATTACTCCTTGTTTCTGCTTCTAGATTTCGATTATATGCGTTTTACTTATTACAAGTCTTTTTATGTGCTAGAATTTGTAATATGGTATGAACGAAAACAATTTACACAAAATTATGCTATTGTAAAATGTATATTTAAACTATTTGTAATTCATCATTATTTGTAAAATACGATGTAAAGTTTTAAACCATTTTTGTCGTAAATCATAATAAAAATTTTGCGAAATCTAGGACCAAGTCAAGACAAGTAAAAAGTTATAATCATCAATTTTTGTAAAGCTGACGTGCCTTGAAAGATGGTAACTCTGATTTCGGGTTTCAGCTAGCAATAATTTCATTCAGCTAAATATGTTTTGGCTTAACTTGACCAGGTTGCAACGGCTGATGATTTTATCATAAGATTTGGTGATTTCACTATGTCAGCGTCCCAGACAGTGGTGTTATGCGTTCAAGATTTTTTTCTATCTTACTGGTATCTGGGATGCCAAATGGACACTTTTTCACTCTCAGGGACACTATTGGGTTGGGTCAAAAAGGCAGCTTTTTGAAAAAAAGGACATTTTTCCAAATCAAAAACCAAATGTCTTTATTTTCTTCATTTTTGTATAAATAAGGCTGCTTCTTATTTATACTTTACTTTTAAGATTTGGTAATGTCTTGGGGATTCTTCTTATATGTTTTTATGCCATGTGCAAACACTATTTACCAACCAAATAGGAATAGAACCTAAAGTCTTAACCAATGTGGTGTGCTAGAACTATTGAATCCATCTTTTTCTTCTATCTTACGGTTGACGTTTGTCAACAAGTCGGTCAACTTCAAGGACCCACCTACTGCTGATGGCAAAGTCACCAAGGCCGCTGAGAAGGCTGGAAAGAAGAAGTGAATGGCCATTCCCTGCTGGCGCGTTCCGCGTAAATCCCTGTGGCGTGTAGCCGTGTGCACATGGCTATTAAAACACTGCTGTCAAAGAAAGAAAGGAGTTTTGCAAGACAAGCTTTGCTGCGGTTCCATTTTATTTATAGCCGTTAGCTAATGTTTCTGTTTTATATTCTATACTTTTAGCTGTGATTTTTTGTCAAACGCTGGTCGCCAGTTTCTATCAAGTATAACTCATGCGAATTTATTTCAATCGGCCTTGTCTTCTTGCTTTTTTAGTTCTTGAAAGCGTCATTTTTGCTCAGGGCTACTTCTAAATGTTCAGAAAACGGCAAGATAAAGGAATTGTTAAACGATTTTAACCAGTTGGCTGAGTGGTCTAAAATTTCGATCACTTAACTATTTTACATTTCTAAAGTTAAAATTTTCATAAGGCTATTTATAAATTTCCACATGGAGAATATCTTCTGCAAAAAAATCCGCCACGAAGAATTGCTCCCACTGAAAACTTTCCCATGGAAAATTTCCCCGTGGGAACTCCCTCCCTCCCACAAAAAAATCTCCCAGGCAATTTTAACCTCTCTGAAAATTTACCCCGGATAATATCCCCGGAACATCTCTAGATGTTAAATTGAATCGGCAAAGAGAAAGTAAAATAAATTTGATATAAGAGTTCTGGCAAATTCTCCCGTGTAATATTTCTCCTTATAAGTTCATCTTTGGAAACTTCCCTGCCCATGGAAAATTCTCCCCGTGGAAAATCCCCTAGCGCAAAATTTCCCTCCCTAAAAACGTCTGTTTACTTCCAAATAACAGAAACTATATGTAAACAGCAGACAAAATTCATAACTTATAGACCTTACCCTGAGTACCATGGGGGGATCATGACAATTTCCTCGGAACATCTCTACATCAAAAATTGAATCGGCAGAGAAACATTATGACGAATTTTGTATAGGAGTTATGACAAATTCTCCGGTGTAAAATTCCCCCTTGTTAGTTCAGCCCCGGAAACTTCCCTGCCCATGGTACATTCTACCTGTCGTCAATCGGCCCACCGAATATTCCCCCGCCCCGACAAAGGCCTGTTTACTGACAAATAAAAATACTATACGTAAACAACAGGCAAATTTAGAACTGTGAGCCCGGTTCTCAGAGTGCGAGGAGTCAGGTTATCTATGGAGGACCATTTTTTCGGTCTTTTAGATAGGTTAAAGACAATAGATACTTAAATGTTCTAATCAAGTATTTTCAAGGAAAAAGGGCGAGAGAGGGGGGCTCTTGGCTACCTAAAAGCTCGGGTCACCTCCAAAGGGAGCTAAAACTGTTATTTTCTTTCGAACGAGCACTTTACCAACATTCTTGGGCCTTTGAATTGATGCGATCACGCTGGCTAAAGAAAGAGGAATAAATAAACATGCATCCGTGATTTTTATACTGACAAAAAATACAAAATTCTACATTTACGCTGACGGGAGGTTAAAATCTTTACAAGTAGGGTTCCATGATATGCTGAATCTGATGGTATGCTTTTATTTAACATTCTTTGACTTTTTGGGGGCTTTCTCTCCTTCCTCAAAAATCACGTAAATTTTCTCAGGCTCGTACCTTTTTATGGGAACGCTAAACTGAATGAATCCTATATATTTGGGTTCAGCATAGAAAGCCAATTTTCTTTCATATGAGCAAGGCCTATCAGCTTAGAAGGCATTAATACAGCCAAGGCCTTTTGGAGGTTCTCAGCAACATTTGGAAGTCCTCCTGACTAAACGTATTTTGAGTTTGAGAGCTGGCTATACCAACTTATGGATACAGGTAAGTATGCTGTGTATCAGCATGTATGAGTCAATGGATTAAATACATCATTGTTCTTCTTCTCGCCCATTTCCCAAACAATTTTCTATGTTGGATCTTTTCTGCAGGACGTTTACCAGCAGCAGAAAAGGCCGCAAATAGTCTAATATGTTCAAATATCGTTTTCGATATCGATATTTTCGTTTCGATATTCGATATCGATATTTGCTCTGATATATTGATATATCAATATCGATATTGAATATCGCCCAACACTAGTGGTGTTATGCGTTCAAGATTTTTGTCTATCTTACTGGTATCTGGGATGCCAAGTGGACGCTTAGTGGCATTTGGAAACTTTTTCACTCTCAGGGACACTATTGGGTTAAAAAGGTAGTTTATTGAAAAAAGGACACTTTTTGGACATTTTTCAAATCAAAAACCAAATATCTTTATTTTCTTCATTCTTTTATAAATACGACTGCTTTTAATTTGTACTTTACTTTTAAGCTTTTTTAACGTCTTGGGGATTTTTCTTAGATGTTTTTGCGCCCTGCGCGAACGCTATTTATCAACCGAAGAGGAATAGAACCTAAAGTCTTAACCAATGTGGTATGCTAGAACTACTGAATCCATCTTTTTCTTCTATCTTACGGTTGACGTTTTTCATCAAGTCGGTCAACTTCAAGGACCCACCTACTGCTGGTGGCAAAGTCACCAAGGCTGCTGAGAAGGCTGGAAAGAAGAAGTGAATGGCCATTCCCTGCTGGTGCGTTCCGCGTAAATCCCTGTGGCGTGTAGCTGTGTGCACATGGCTATTAAAACACTGTTGTCATAGAAAGAAAGGAGTTTCGCAGAAAAGCTGTGTTGCGGCTCAATTTTATTTATAGCAGCTAGCGAATGCTTCTGTTTTGTATTCTATACTTTCAGCTGTGATTTTTTGTCAAACGCTGGTCGCCAGTTTCTATCGAATATAACTCAAGCGAATTTATTTTAATCGGCCTTGTCTTCTTGCTTTTTTAGTTCTTGAAAACGTCATTTTTGCTCAGGGCTACTTCTAAATGTTCAGAAAATGGCAAGATAAAGGAATTGTTAAACGATTTTAACCAGTTGGCTGAGTGGTCTAAAATTTCGATCACTTATCTATTTCACATTTCTAAAGTTAAAATTTTCATAAGGCTATTTATAAATTTCCACATGGAGAATATCTTCAGCAAAAAATTCCGCCACGAAGAATTGCTCCCACTGAAAACTTTCCCATGGAAAATTTCCCCGTGGGAACTCCCTCCCTCCCACAAAAAAATCTCCCGGGCAATTTTAACCTCTCTGAAAATTTACCCCGGATAATATCCCCGGAACATCTCTAGATGTTAAATTGAATCGGCAAAGAGAAAGTAAAATAAATTTGATATAAAAGTTCTGGCAAATTCTCCCGTGTAGTATTTCTCCTTATAAGTTCATCTTTGGAAACTTCCCTGCCCATGGAAAATTCTCCCCGTGGAAAATCCCCTAGCGCAAAATTTCCCTCCCTAAAAACGTCTGTTTACTTCCAAATAACAGAAACTATATGTAAACAGCAGACAAAATTCATAACTTATAGCCCTTCCCCCGAGTACCATGGGGGGATCATGACAATTTCCTCGGAACATCTCTAGATCAAAAATTGAATTGGCAGAAAAACACTATGACGAATTTCGTATAGGAGTTATGACAAATTCTCCGGTGTAAAATTCCCCCTTGTTATTTCAGCCCCGGAAACTTCTCCGCACATGGGAATTTCTACCTGTGGTAAATACCCCCACAGAAACTTCCCCCTCTCCTCAAAAGGCCTGTTTACTTACAAATAAAAAATACTATACGTAAACAATAGGCAAATTCATAACTTAAAGCCCTTTCCTCAGGTTGCGGGGAGTCAGGTTATCTCTGGAGGAACATTTTTTCGATCTTTCAACTATGGTGAACAAAATGAATATCTCAAAATTGGGATCGGGTGTTTTCAGGGAAAAATGGCGTGGGAGAGGGGCTATTGGCTCTCCAATATCTCGGGTCACTTTAAAAGGGAACTAGAACTGTTATTTTGTTTCGAACGAGCACTTTCCCAACATTCTTGGGCCTTTGAATTGATGCGATCACGCTGGCTAAAGAAAGAGGAATAAATAAACATGCATCCGTGATTTTTATACTGACAAAAAATACAAAATTCTACATTTACGCTGACGGGAGGTTAAAATCTTTACAAGTAGGGTTCCATGATATGCTGAATTTGATGGTATACTTTTCTTTAACATTCTTTGACTTCTTGGGGGCTTTCTCCCCTTTCCCAAAAATAACGTACATTTTCTCAGGCTCGTATCTTTTTATGGGAACACTAAACTGAATGAATCTTATATATTTGGGTTCAGCATAGAAAGCCAATTTTCTTTTATACGAGCAAGGCCTATCAGCTTAGAAGGCATTAATACAGCCAAGGCCTTTTGGAGGTTCTCAGCAACATTTTGAAGTCCTCCTGACTAAAAGTAGTTTGAGTTTGAGAGCAGGCTATGCCAACTTATGAATGCAGGTATGTATGCTGTGTATCAATATGTATGAGCCAATGGATTAAATACATCAAAGTTCTTCTTCTGGCCCGCTTTCCAACCAATTTTCTATGTTGGATCTTTTCTGCATGACGTTTACCAGTAACAGAAACGGCCGAAAATAGTCAAATATTTTCAAATATCGTTTTCGATATCGATATTTTCATTTCGATATTCGATATCGATATTTGCTCTGATATATTGATATATCAATATCGATATTGAATATCGCCCAACACTAGTGGTGTTATGTGTTCAAGATTTTTGTCTATCTTACTGGTATCTGGGATGCCAAATGGACACTTCTGGTGGCTTTTGGACACTTTTTCACTGTGAGGGACTCGGGAACTATTGGGTCAAAAAGGCAGCTTTTTGAAAAAAAGGACACTTTTTGGGCACTTTTCCAAATCAAAAACCAAATGTCTTTATTTTCTTCATTCCTTTATAAATACGACTGCTTTTAATTTGTACTTTACTTTTAAGCTTTTTTAACGTCTTGGGGATTTTTCTTAGATGTTTTTGCGCCCTGCGCGAACGCTATTTATCAACCGAAGAGGAATAGAACCTAAAGTCTTAACCAATGTGGTATGCTAGAACTACTGAATCCATCTTTTTCTTCTATCTTACGGTTGACGTTTGTCATCAAGTCAGTCAACTTCAAGGACCCACCTACTGCTGGTGGCAGAGTCACCAAGGCCGCTGAGAAGGCTGGAAAGAAGAAGTGAATGGCCAGTCCCTGCTGGCGCGTTCCGCGTAAATCCCTGTGGCGTGTAGCCGTGTGCACATGGCTATTAAAACACTGCTGTCATAGAAAGAAAGGAGTTTTGCAGAAAAGCTTTGCTGCGGTTCAATTTTATTTATAGCAGCTAGCGAATGTTTCTGTTTTGTATTCTATACTTTCAGCTGTGATTTTTTGTCAAACGCTGGTCGCCAGTTTCTATCGAGTATAACTCAAGCGAATTTATTTCAATCGGCCTTGTCTTCTTGCTTTTTTAGTTCTTGAAAACGTCATTTTTGCTCAGGGCTACTTCTAAATGTTCAGAAAACGGCAAGATAAAGGAATTGTTAAACGATTTTATCCAGTTGGCTGAGTGGTTAAGGTGATCGACGTCTTTTGTTTAGTTTTAAAACCATGTAGGTCAAAATAGACTTTTCGTTGCTACAGCCGTTCGGACCTTGTCGCACCCAAAGATCCTTAATAACTACTGAATATCAAAGACTCGCGTCTTTTTCGCATAATTTGTGAAAATGCCAAAGTGAAAATGAATCTCTATGGTGGGTTCTTTCCTTTTCTACTAAGATTGGTAGCGGTATCGATATCGATATAATATTTCGCTCTGTTGACATTCTCATGACAATTTTTTCCTGCCATCTCTTCAAATTGAACTAGCACTAAACTTAATTTATAGGTAGTGTTAATGTCAAAGCTGGAAATACCTGCAGAACTCGTGCAGGTAACAGACTACTAAGTAGTAGAACTAAGTAGGGGGAACTTCACATGTTTTTCGGTACTCTTTTCACAGGTTTTGAAAATTTATAGTGGTAACGCTACATTTTGGCTTATTTTCTGGACGGGCACTAAAAGTATCCTTTTTTGGCTGATTTGGACACTTTTGTCTCTAAAAGTTTTGGCAACCCTGACCGGTATGCTGATACAATGCATTGTACGTAGATAGAATGCATTGGACTTGTATAATTTGGACTATATATTTGCACATTAGCGGGTGCGGGGTTAGGTTACGTTTGGCAATGTTAGGTTTTTATAATTCTGTTTCGAAAGTGTTATTTGATCATAGTCTTTTGCTATATTTCATTAGGATTAACCTAACTTTACTTATTGGGTGTATTTCTAATAACCGACAAGTACACTAAATTCACAGCCGAGTGCTATTAAAATTTGGATAGAGCCACTTGCTAGATGGTTACAAGTCTCTGCATCGTTTCTTTTGTAAAAACAAACACACATGCATCAGTGATCTTCCTTCTCCAAAAATATTTTGTTGATGTTTTTTGCTTTTAGTTTGGATTTTTTTTCTTTTGTGCAAGAAGCGACATCTACGGCATCACTGATAAAGATTCTATGTCGCTAGCCTTCAGAATTTCCGTTTTCAAACAATTAATTAAAAAAACTTTCCGAAAAATAAGTTTTTTAAAGAAAAGTAAAGGCCATTTTAAACTTAAGCTCAGGAGATACAAATACCTGTTAAAATACAAACTCAGAACGACCAGAAATTACTATTAAAGAATAAATGAAACCCAAAACGAACAGAAATTAAATAAACAATCTTAGCAAAAAACATACAACAAGTAATAATATAAATAAATAAATAAATCTTAAAGCGAGTAATGCTTAGATTGAATATGAAAATCAAGCTGAAAACGAAAATAAAATTTGCTATTAAAGTATAAATGAAACTTAAAACGAACAGAAATTAAATAAACAGTCAATGCGAACAAACATACAAAACATATTAATGTAAATGAATAAATAAATCTTAAAACAAGTGAAACTTAAATTGAATATGCAAATCAAGTTTGAATCTAATAAAAATAACTACAAACAAGAGTTTGGGTATCGCCTCACTGCAGAAGCCTAAAACCTACTGCGTCGTTGGCGCTTTACTGAAAACTATATGAGTCTTGGAAAGTATAAACAAAATCAAATTGAATATTAGATATATAATGATATTAATTGTTGAAAGATCCATCAGTTCAAGATTTTTTTTTCACTGTAGTTTTTATTTTCGTTTTCAATGCTGTAAGAACTGGAAAAGAATAAATTTGTAACATACATAAAAAAAGTGATGCAATTCTTACTTTATAATATGCTGAGGTATCAATGAATCAAATTTCCCTGTTGCTTCTTATTTTCTCTGTTTTCAGTTTTTGAATTGATTTATCAGTTTTCATCAACTGTTATGTTAGTTGTTTTTTTTAGATAGTCAAGGGCTATATGAATCCATAACAGGGAGACCAGGGATGAATTGTCAAAAACGCAAACAAAACCATGCAGACGAACAAAAATTTAGCAACGTAGAAATGTCTCTCGTTTTGTTCTAACACATCTCCTTCCCAAGAGACGCTTTTCTGGACCTTTACCAAAATTTCCTCAGAAAGTGGATACAGAGGTGAAGCTAGGGTTTTGAATTTTTTTTTTGGGAGGGGGGGATAAAAAGAACGCATGTATCGTCCACTCTGCCAACAAATGCGGACACATAATCTATACGAGGGTGGTCCCCATTAATATAATAATGATAAAGAAGCAGATTGTTTATTTTGGAAGTACTTTGTCGGGCTCTAGTGTGAATGCTTTTGTTATTTTACGACAGCTGGTACTAAGTTTTTTTTTAAATCTACACAAGTTTCCTGTGGTTGAATAAGAGGATTAATAATAAATGTTTATTAACATTCAATGGTTTTATTGAATGTTAAAAATCAATAAAAAAATCAATGATAAAAATTCAAATGTTTAAAATCAATAGAGGATTAATAACATTCCAGGGTGTAACCAAATTCCATATCAGGACTGATTTCTAACCAGGGTTGCCAACATGAGATATTTAGAACAGGCGAGTCAATTGAATAGGGTGCAATTGCCCCTTAGATTCTTTTGTCCCTCATAAATTTGAAAAATGAATTTTTGTTGTTGTTTTCAATAAAAGATTCCTTATTTTCGGGATTATCATTGAACAAAAAAAAAAAAACGAAATTGCCTCCTCACAGGCTTTGAAAAATGGATCCCCCTACAGACAAATGAATTGGCGAGTAATGATTTATTCCAACATTAATTTTCTCCGGTTCAATTTATCCTCCTGCTTTGTCAGTTATTTTTCAAGTGCAATATATGCAACAACAGAGCCCACTTCGCTTGTTGCTTATACAGGACCATTGCACTACCTATGATGTTATATAAGTACTTTTTTATGTGTAAATTAAATATAGATGGCAGTCCGATGCAAAGAAGAGGACTATTGCAAATTAAGACACTTAATCCTCCTAAATTAGATTAACCGTCAAAGATTAGCACAAAACCGGCAAAAATGCTTTATATGTAAGACCAAGATCTTCAATTTATCCATTTCATTTTTCTTGATTCGTTTAATAAAATTATTTTTTAATAGTTTTGGTCAAGCGTCCTTATCTGAATATTAGCGGGCTTTAAAAATTAAATGTAAAAAAAAAAAAACAAAAAAAAAAAAATTACCAAAACAACTTACTGTACTAGGAGCCTTAGTTCAGGAAAAGAATGAGGAAAATTGGGAATTGAATTCTTAACGCAATTGATATCTATTTGGCAGTATGCGGTTTTTGATAAACAGCTTAAGAAAGTGCAGCTTTCTTTTGAAAGTGTAATTATCTTTGAGGTAAAATTAACCGTTAGAGTTTTGATTTTATGACGAAAAGTATTGTCAAATACAGCTAATTAGTTTCACATATTTATTTTTTACAGTTCAGCATAACAATACCTATGAAAATGGGACATTATCCTAAAATCTTCATGTGAAACAACAAATTAATTTTAATTAATTAAATTTGCTAAACTAGTTACCTTAAACGAAACACTTACATTCAAAATAATTAAGCTGAAAAGTACTTTCTTGTACCCTAATCGAACATATAATATTGGTTATGCAGTATTTTACTTGTACTTGTACTTGTAAAACGACTCAAACATCTCCGCCATGCTTCTTGAAGCCACCGATTGGATCTAGATCAGCCTTGATACAGGCGAGCCCCGTTTTCTTCTGTCCCCCATGTCACTTTTTCCATCCCGAAAGAGATGCACATCTGAGGGCTTTATTGACAAAGGTGTGGTGTGGGCGGCGAAGTGTATGGCCGAACCATCGGAGTCTTCTTTGTTTAATTATAGTGGCCAAATCAAAACGCTGATATCAGATTTTGCGGAGTTAGTCATTGCTGACTCGATCACGGAGTTTAATGCCAATGATTCTTCTTAAACATGAATGGTCAAATACGTTGAGGGCTTGAACGTCGGATGCTTTCATTGTCCATGTCTCACAGCCGTATAGTAAGACAGACCGAACAAGGGCCTGGTAAATCCTTATTCTTGTCTTCAGACGAACACTTTTCTGGTTCCATAGAGAGTGATTTAGCTGGGTGAAGACTCCGGTTGCTGAAGCAATTCTTGACTGTATTTCTGATGTGCATCCTTCTATTGGGTCTACCAGAGAGCCTAGGACCTTGAATTCATGTATCTCGTCTATGGGCGACTGTTCCAGTAAAATTGAGGGGTCTTGAGATGATATACCAGACGCCATGACATTTGTCTTCGGGGAGCTTATTTTCAGGCCGGCCAGAGAGGATTCTTCAGCTACCTTCGATAGCATAGATTGGGCTTCTGAACGAGAGTCAGCTAACAAGCAAATATCGTCGGCGTAGTCCAGATCAGTGATCACAAAGTTGGGACTTACTTCAACGCCTGCAAAGGTTGTCATTACTCTGGTCATAATCCAGTCGATCACGAAAGTAAATAAGACGGGAGACAATAAACATCCCTGTCGGACACCAAAACCAATTTGGAACGTCGAAGAGAGTTCTCCACCGATCTGAATTTGGGCTCGCGTATGCTGGTAGTATGCTTGGATAAGGCTGACTGTCTTGCCTGTCACTTCATCCTCTGTCATGGCCTTTCAGATTCCATCCCTTAGAACAGAATCCAAAGCTGTAATAACATCTATGAATAGAGACTCAGTTGGTTTCTGGTGTTTTGCCCTGTGTTCAAGGGTTTGTCTTAAGACGAATAGTTGGTCAATTGTACGCATGTCTGCGCGGAATCCTGATTGATTTGGCCTTGTCTTTACGTCGCGCTGGATACGAAAACAATTATGTAGCATTATGGCAAATATTTTTGCAGCAATGCAGATGAGAGAAATCGCGCAATAATTGCTGCATTTTGTATTTAGCCCTTTTTTGAAGACTGGAAGGATGATAGAATTTTCCCAATCCTGTGGAACCATCTCTTCTTCCCATATACGACAGGTTGGCTTATGAAGCCTGCTGACAAGTGCTGTCCCTCCAAACTTGTAAAGTTCAGCGGGAATAACATCAGGACCAGGGGCTTTATTGCTTTTAAGGCAATTGATTGCTTGTTGGACCTCATTCAACGTGGGGGGAGCTACATTGACGTCATTATAAATACTGCTGGGTGAGCTTGGTTCCTGCAGGTCATCGGGGCTACGACTTGGATTATGGCAGCGCTGATTATCATCCATTGCTGTTTAGAGTTGGTGCTGGTCAAGTAGTTTGTCAAAGTGCCCCTTCCAGCAATTTATTATTGCACTACTATTCGAGAGTAACTTGCCGTTTTCATCTCCGACGGATGTACTAGTAGGCTTATGCGATTTATTCCTAACTGATTTTAGGAGCTGATACATCTTCCTGGTGTCCGGTCTGGAGGCAGCGGCTTCCATGTCTTCAGCGATTTTCTCCCAGTACCGGTTCTTATCATTCTTAGCCGACTGGTGGCATTCTCTTCTCAGGCGTTTGAACAACTCCGATTTTCTGTCCGATATCTGTTGCTTGCGCTCAGCCAACTGAATTGTGCGTGTTGACATCCATTTTTTGGATAGTCTTTTGCGGTATCGATATTATCCTAGTGCAAACAAATTGAACAGCCATAACAAAAAAGTTTTTTTTTTGTGAATTTTTTTTATAAAACCTACATGGAAACCCTAGCCTATAAACCCAAACTTTAAACAAGGTCAATTGTCTAGTTCAATCTGTTCTGTTTTGCTAAATCCTGTTCTGGATTACATTTTAGAACTTTTGTTTCCTAATTGTATAATGTCATTTTTTCTCACCCATAAAAATATTTTTTGACACGGAGCAATTGTTATCAAAGCTATTTTGCCTTACCTTTCATGAGTAAGAAATACTTTTGTTCGCATAACTGGTTACTTAATAATAATAATAATAATAATAAAAAAAATTGAAACGAATTTTTTTTTGTCTTTCCGCTCGCCTGTAAATTTCTTTCAATTGAATTATATAATAAAATTATGACATTATAATAAAATAAACTCTCATGTTATTATATTATATATTACTATTATACTATTAATTTATAAAATTATTAATTATGATAAAATTATACAAATAAAATTTATTTTAATTGACCAAGCACCTTTGAATTTCAATTGCCTTGTTGCTTAGCAGCCTATTTTTTATTTCGTTTGGTTTCTTTCATTTGATTTGTATTTTATTCAGATCATTACGCATAAATGAAAATTTAAGTTTATTTCTAAAAATTGTTTCTTTAATTTGATTTGTATTTTATTCAGATAATTACGCACAAATGAAAATTTAAATTTATTTCTAAAACATAGAGTAATAGATACAATAGCTTTGTGTTAGGCCAGTAGATTGTTGATGTGCTTGATAATATTGCGCTTGAGGTTCGAATTCACCTGCCACGAGGTTGTACTAAAAATATCAGGTAGATTGTTCAAATAGTTTTTTTTTTGCGGAATACTAAGGCTAAGTCTGTTTTTCAAATTTAAGTTTTACAAAGAAAAAATGGTGCTTTTGTCTTGTAGCCACCACACTCAAGATGTTGTATCGTGAATATGAGACAATACCCGGTTTTCATGGTCTTTATACCAGACAATATTAGCTTCGGCTCGGTGGGAAACTACATTGTAGCTATAATTTAATGAAATATTTAGTTGGTATTTTGGTTAGGTTAGTTTAGGCTACGTATTTAACATAATGCGGTCTCAGCGGCCCCCTTCCATAATTCTTTGATGTAGTTTTCATAATTTTGTTGATAAAGTATTATATTTTTATTGTATTTGTTTTAGTTCATTAGCATTAATGAAACTTCACTTCTCGACAGAACTTGAGAGTGGTGGCTATAAGACACAAGTACCGAAAAAATAATCATCAAGTTTTTTACATTGTTGCAATCGCTTATTATTGCAGCTATGGCATAATGGACTCAAAATATTTCATGACTTAAAACAGCACATATTTTGAGATATCATGTGAATCTGATTTTTGAATTGGTTTTGATTTTTTATTTAATTTTTGAATTTTGATTTTTTAATTAAATCTGATTGTTTGAATTTGTAAAGCGCAAATTTATGCTACAGATTTTGAAAAGCTGGGAAATCAATCTTTAGTGATAAAGTCCTTCAAAATGCAATTATACTGTTTTGGTAATAGCTAGGACCAAATTAAAAAAAAAGAAGAAGAGAACTGATAAATAATTAACAAAATATAAGCTAAAATATGACACCAAACAGCTTGAAAAGGTATTCCTTTCCTTCGTAATTTTTTTGTTGATCAACGGATTACTTTGACTGAAATTTTAATTATGAAAATCTTCATCAGTTAAACATATCAGTTTTGTTTATTTTTATTTTCACGGTTCAAAGTGGCAGGGGGCCATGTAGTATCAGGGGGCCTTAAATGTCTTTTTATTTTAATGTTTCTGGTACTTCAATACTTCGTACAAAGACTTTTTGAACTTTTAAGAGAATCTTAGACCTTTACCACTGCTTTAATATAAATTAAAAACTAATAACTCTTGTGACAGTCGCGGTTCGCATCCTTAGTGAAATTTTAACAGATTTAGCATAAAGCGAGTTCTGCTATAGAAAGCAAAATATATTTAAACATTTTTAATTTTTTAACTTTAATAAATCCATAAATTATTGAGGCTTTTAGAAATGAATATCAGCTTGTGTGTCAAATTGTCAATTTCAGGATTTTTTTTTTCAGGAATGACTTTTTTAGTCATTAAGACTTTCAGGAATAAATATCATAGGTATATTAAACTGTCAATTTGTGCGACACTCGCTACTTTTGACAGCAATTGCTTGTAACAGCGACCAATTAATAGAATAATCTAAGCATCCAAGTCTACTAGCGACCGCAAACGAGACTAACTACTATTGTGGCTATCTGCAAAGATAACTGTAAATACTTGTGATAGCGACTACTACTACTAGTTCTACAATTTTGATTATGGCTGTGATTGCTACTACTGCTGTTATTGATACTTCTAATAATACGATTGAACTAAATCAAAATATTCTAAGTCCATTCAGGCTGTTAAAAGGGCTTATCTGCAATATCTCAGGAATGGCTATGGTTATTAAATTGAATATTTCAGAGAGTGTGAGGAAGATATTTAACTTTGTCAAAAGCTTCTAATGTACATCCATGTGTTCGAAAGAGAATATCCGTGACATCTCAGGAACTTATAAGGGTATTAAGATGAAACTGTCTGAGAATTTTAAGGGGTTGTCGCACTAAATCAAAAGACACTGAATACATTCAGGTTGTCAAAGGGCGTATCTGAGCGTATCTATATTGATCTTGGAATATCTACGGGTAACAAATTGAAACTTTAAGGAACTGAGAAATAGGATTTTAAATTTAACAAAAATACACTATATGCATCCCGTTTGTGCGATGCGCATATATTCAATATCCCAAGAACAGTTATGGGTTATTAAATTGAAAATTTCAGAGAATGTTTAGGGGATTTTAAACTTAGACACACCATGGGTATCCTGATTTTCAACACAGTGTATCTGCAAAATTCAGGAAAAGCTATGATTAACAAGTTGCAGCTTTAAGGAAATATCAACTAGGATGTTTAACTAAATCAAATGACACCATATATATGCAGGTTGTAAAAATGGTTGGAATGTTGAAATTTTCAGAGAAAATTGAAAGGGCTGTTGAACTCAATCAAAAGACACTCGTTGTATTCCAAGCACTGTATATAGATAATATAATATCTATTATTTATATACTGTGATTCCAAGTGTCGAAAATGCATACCTGCAATACCTCGGGAACACCTATATTGAAGGGAATATTGAAGGAGATGTTAAACTAAATCAAAAGATCTTAAGTTTATTCAGGTCTCAGAATGTTGTTTGCAATATCTCAGGAGCGGCAATTAAGTTAAAATTTTTGGAGAATGTTGAAGGGGATATTGAAATAAATTATTATTTGCATTCAGGGTGTCAAAGAGTGTTTGCGAAATATTTCAAGAAGGAATACAATACTAAGCTAGAACTTCAAGATGCAGTTTAGAGGGATGTTAAATCCAATCAAATGACATAATATGCATGCAGTTTGTTAGAATGACATCTGTTTTACATGAAATTTAGCAAGCACTCATATCTTAGTAAATAAAAAAAAGAGTTTGAAAAGTGAGATGGCTAAGTGGTTTTTCTGTTATGTGTTTATTCTCTTATTCCTTGTTTATTCATGTCTAATCTATTGAACTTTTCCAATCAGGATTCTCGCGACTATATCATCTACAAGTTTTTATTGAAACAAAATCTTAGTTCTAGAACCGTTCTAAACATTGATTTCAAAGTGAACATAATTGACGAAATAATTATATTAAAGGTATTCAGAGATGACACTCAGAACACTCAGAAGTTTTTCAAAGGAAAGTAAAGAGTCATGTTCAAACTTAAGACGAGCCGAAATAAAAAAAAACTTATTAGCATGCTGACCAAGGGTCTATGCTGCGCAGGTACCGAATGCCTTCGGCTTTGAGTGCAATGCATGGTTGGGGCAAATCATCTGACACGTTCCGTGTTTTTTCCCCAGATTTCTCCAGGTATCCATTTGGACCTGGGTCGACACTGGCTAAGCTCACATCATTGACCCCCATTCCAAACTAAATAGCCAACGACACCAGGGCTCGAACCCCTAACCTCAGGATTTCAAGCCCGGAGCGGTGAAATAAAGCCCTATTATAGCTCAAACTTCAAACTTTTGTTTTTTAAAACAAAATCTTAAGTCTAGAACCGTTCCGAACCTTAATTTCAAAGTGAACATAATTTATAAAATAATTAGATTAAATGCAATCAGAGACAACGCTCAGAACACTTAGAATTTTTTCTAAGACAAGGAAGGAGCCATGTTAAAACTTAAGACGAGCTGAAATAAAGTCCTATGATAACTAAAACTTAAAAAGACGAGAAATTATCGTTAATTATCTTGAATTGCTGAGATGTCTAGGAATTAACTTCATTATATATTAAACATTCAGATCATTTTCATTAGTTCTTTCTATGTATCTTGATTATTAATTATAGCGATTTAAATTTTATTGTTCATCTATGATATTAAAAAAATTAAGGGCACACTGTTAAAAATATATATAATTTTTAATATAATGATGAGCTACACAAAATTCGTAGGATATTGAAAGGACATTGTTTTTTTTACCTATCATCGTTACCTATTAATTCCTGCTGGGCAAATTCTCTCTCGAGTGGTTATGATGTTATTTCTTTGTGTTTTTCTTTTTGTTCAGGACGAGGACGAGGAGATAGAGTTGGTGAAAGGCTGCGTGTCTTTAGCACCCTGCTACGCCGTCAATATCTATTATATATTCAGTCATTTTATTTGTATTTTTTGGGGGGAGGGGGGGGGTAAGATGGCGGGTAGTGAGTGAGTAAGTAGGGTTTTGTATGTATTTACCAATACAATTTTGTAAACTTTGGGCCTGTTGTTAGATTATTTATTTAATAAAATCCCTTTTCTATAAAAAAAAACAGAAATGGCGCAATAGAAACTTTTGAAGCTTTACAGTTAGGAGGATGGATTATTTATTTTAATTTAATTTATTTTAGATTATTTATATTATGATTATTTATTTTAATTTAATTTATTTTAGTACCCTTAAAACGATCTATGATCATTTTAAGGGTACTCTTTCATTAGCTGGACTCTTTTTATATCTCAAACTCGAGACACGTTGAAAGACCCGTTTTTCAACGGGATGATACAAGACTCCGCTGTAGAGAAAAAAAATCTATTGCGTGGTTTTAATTGCGTATACGATATTTGCGTATACGACAGCGTTTTAAACAATGCGTATACGATATTTGGTAATCGTTTATCATTTAAATATTTTTAACAGTATAACTAAAAAATTAATTAAAAGGTTAACAGTTGTCTAAAAGTTTGGAACAATTACAGAAAAACAACAAAGATAGAGATGTACTTTTTCAGAAAAGAAAATATTAAATATAAACATTAAGTTAGGCTTATATAACACAAGCTTTAGCTTTAAATCAAACAGTTTGTGGTAACAAACTGTAAGTAAGGAGTGACTCGGCCCAATAGTAACTTGAAACTCTAAAAAACGGAGTTTTGATACCAATAAATACATCAAAAGAATTAAATTTTTTATGCTGATTTTAAATATATAAGTTTCATCAAGTTTAGTCTTACCCATCAAAAGTTACGTGCCTGATAAAATTTGCCTTATTTTCGAAAAGAGGGGGAAACAACACCTAAAAGTCATAGAATTTTAATGAAAATCACACCATCAGATTCAGCGTATCAGAGAATCCTACTTTAGAAATTTCAAGCTCCTATGTGCAAAAATGTGGAGTTTTGTATTTTTTTCCAGAGGAAAGATCACGGATGCGCGTTTATGTGTTTTTTTTTCCCAGGGGTGGCCGTATCGATACAGTAGTCCTAGAATATCGTCAGAGGGCTCATTCAAACGGAAATTAAAAGTTCTAGTGCCCTTTTTAAGTGACAAAAAAATGGAGGGCGACTTGGTCTTCTCCCACGCTCATTTTTCTCCCGAAGTCACCCAATCAAAATTTCGAGATAGCCATTTTGTTCAGCATAGTCAAAAATCTAGTAAATATGTCTTTGAGGATAACTTAATGCCCCAGAGATCCCGGGGGAAGGGCTGCAAGTTATGAGCTTTGCCCATTGTTTACATATAGTATTGGTTAATGGGAAGTATACAGACGATTTCAGGAAGGATTTTTTTTCTGGTGGGGGGAGGGTCGGAGGGGGTTACGGGGAGGGATCTTTCCATGGAGGATTTTTCCTTGGGGGGAGAGAAATTTCTATGAAGGGGGTGCCGGATTTCCCAGTATCAAACAGTTCGTGGTAACGAACTGTAAGTAAGGAGCGACCCGGCTCAATGGTAACCGAAACTCTAGAAAACGGGATTTTGATATCAATAGATACATCGAAAGAATCAGATTTTAATGCTGATTTCAAATATATAAGTTTCATCAAGTTAGGCTTCAAAACCCATCAAAAGTTAGGCGCCTGCGAAAATTTGGCTGATTTTCGAAAAAAGGGGGAAAGACCCCCTAAATTGTTATAGAACCTTAATGAAAATCACACCATCATATTCCGCGTGTCAGAGAACCCTACGGTAAAGGTTTCAAGCTCCTATCTACAAAATGTGGAATTTTGCATTTTTGCCAGAAGAAAGATCACGGGTGCGTGTTTATTTGTTTGTTTTTTTTTGTTTTTTTTCTTTTTCCCAGGGGTGATCGTATCAACCCAGTGGTCTTAGAATATCGTGGGAGAGCTCATTGGAACGGAAATTAAAAGTTCTAGTGCCCTTTTTAAGTGACCAAAAAATGGAGGGCATTTAGGCCCCCTCCCACGCTCATTTTTTTCCCAAAGTCACCTGATCAAAATTTTGAGAGAGCCATTTTGTTCAGCATGTTCGAAAATATTATAAGTATGTCTTTTAGGATGACTTAATCCTCCGAAGTTCCCGGGGGGAGGGCTGAAAGTTATGAACTTTACCCAATGTTAACATATAGTATTGGTAGTATACAGACGTTTTCAGGGCAGATTTTTCCTGGTAGTGGGGGGGGGGGTGGATCGGGGGTTATGTGGGAGGATCTTTCCATGAAGGAAGTTTTAATGGGGGAAGGGATATTGCTATGAAGGGGACGCCGGACTTCCCAGCATTATTTAAAAAAAGATCAGAAATTGAATATAAAAAAAACAAGTTTTTCAACTGCAACAGCAGCAACATCAAAACTTTAAACGAACAGAAAATATTACATATATGATTAGGTTCACCACTTAGTCAATATCTCGCTCTTCAAGCCAAAGATTTTTTAGTACGTTCATAACAGCTATTTATTCTAATTAACGGCCTTTGTGATTAAGCGGTCATTTTTAAAGAATTGGAACCAAATTCGAACTTTCGCTTAAAGAGAGTAGAGTAAGAGGTACCATTTTGCTCGGGGGTATAGCAATTTCTACGTTATTCTATAGAAGCTCTACACCTTTTCAAAGAGATTCAGAGCTCCCTCACATGGCATTATACTATGTTCCATCTTGTGCTACTTTGGATTTGCATAATATGTTATGAAGGACAAGTTTTTAATGACATAATTTACGTGGACTAGATTTCTACTTCATGATATACATGTCTTTTAGGGTAAATCCGTGTCAGAAAACCGGTGCGTCTTGTTTAGCTGCCAATATATATCAATTATTTTTTTTCGTATATATTCAAGTTTCAAATTCGAATTTTCTATAGTTTGAATATTTCATTCAATCTATCAGTATCAATATTTTTGCAATTATTTACATATATATAGAATATTCTAAGCGACTTCTGGTGAGTAAAATTTTCTCATTATTATAATAAAAAGAAATCTATTTTTTTCGTCTCGCTATTAAGTTAAGGAAGAATTTCCTTACTTACGCTTTTTTTTTCACCGTGCTGTTAGCTCTTTTAAAAAGCTTCATTCTTTTAAATATTAAACAGTCCATGTATTTCAATTTTAGTAAATATTCCAAAAAGAGGGGTAGAATAGATATCTCTTTTGAGAATGCTAAGAAAAAAAAAAAAAAAAAAACTTAAGCGTATAGGGTGAGATACAGGCTAGAGGACGAACCATTTATATACTCAATAATTTTTAGCTTAGGCTATGTCTAGGAGTCTTTTTCTTCCTTTTTCTGTGATTTTAAGTATTTAGTAATTTAGGTATATAAGTTTTGAAGGCTTTTCATATAAAAAAAATATATAATTGTCTACTTTTTGTCTTTCATGCTATGGAATTGAAGATCCAAATCCCTCTGTCAATAGCATGAAGAAGTAAGAATTGGGCTAGCTTATTATATTTTGTCATTTTTTATTCCAATTTTGGGGGTTTATTACTGTGATATTCGTAATTTAGGTATATAAGTTTTAAAAAAAACTTTGCATATATAAAAAAATATATAATTGTCAACTTTTCGTGTTTGATACTATGGAATTGAAAGCCTAATGCCCTCCATTAATATTCTTAATAAGTAAGAATTAAGCTAGCTAATTAAATTGCATCATGTTTTCAACTTTTGGGGGTTTGATATTGAAGGGGCAGTAACCTCCCATAAGCTAAATAGTTTGAAAACTGAAAATGATTTTTATATTTTAGAATGCCGTTGATCAATCATCGCAGCAAAAACGTGCAAAATTGAATGAAACCCATGACAATGCCGAGACAGGAGTAATCAAGCCAAGTGCCAGCTCTGCACAAACCACTAAGCAACCTGGCAGGAAATTCAAGAGGGAATGAATGGATGCTTTCATATAATGCTTCAGCCTCATCTGGTCAAGATAGGGGGGACGATCCTCTTCATGCTTTGCCAGGGACTTCAGATGTACAAGTGAAGTCGGAGTTTATTAATGCATATAATTTTTTTTTCTTTCCGTATTTTCAAAAATAAGACAAATTTTCTCAAGCGAGTAACTTTTGATGAGTAAAAATAAACTCAAGCTTGTTTCTAAACTATTCTATAATAATCCTATTTCATTTTCTTTCATTACCATTAACAAAATAGTTAGTATATAAAAGAGTGATTTTTGAACAGAAGTAGCAAATAGCTTATAATACTTATCTATAGATTTATAAGACCTTACCGGTAATTTATCTTTTAAGCAAGATGTTTTCTAATTCGAAAATCTGATAATTCATCAAACAATCTCTATATAAACAAAATAACTACTATTTCACTGTTGACAATCGAACAAACATTCTTAAACTGGGATATGTTTTGCACTTAGCTTTGCGTCATATTTAATCCTTTATCAGAATAACCCATCAGGAAGGTTGAATATTAATCCGACAGGTATAATTTGAACGTTAACCGCTCGTTACAAAGTGGGTTTCAAATAACTGGATGTTTTTTTTTTATCTTAGATGAAGAGATATTAACACAGGAAAAATGTTCTTAATAATTTCAAATGTGACAACGCAGTGTTATCAAAAACATTATTTGGGCGAAACTGTTTTGGACATTTCAGGCGAAACAGTTAGAGACATTTTAAAAGATGATTTTAGAATATGTTTTCGAAAAGGATTTGAGATTGAAACTCAAGGATCGTGATAATAAACAAGTTCTGTTTGAAAAGTGTTTTGAAGTACTCTACCCCAAGTCGAAAGGGATCTTATACGCCTACCCCAACCCCGAAGGAAGCTCCCGGGTGTGTGAGTGTGTGTGTGTGTGTGTGTGTGTGCGGTGCATGCACTCCATCTACTCGATAATTCATCGAGACAGTGTAAATTCAATATCGATGTAATGATTGAATGACATATATTTCAATATCATTATTTTCTATGCTTGATCCGAACGCTGAAATTTTTTTCATTATACATATCAACTGAATTATATTTTAATCCTGATTTTGAATATCTTTAAATTATTTAGTTTACATTAATCCATCAAAAGTTATGAGAGAATTGCGGATTTTTGACATAGAAATTCAGACGTCCCATAAATTTGTACCACAGTGCATTTTTATTTGACTCTGTTTCTGCAGCACGTTAAGGACTGATGGAATATAGGCTAAAGGTTTAGAAACGCAATTTCAACCTGTAAGAATATTTTAGCGTGTGTGTGTGCGTGTGTTTGTGCGTGTGTCGTGTTTGTGTGTGCAGTGTGTGTGTGTGTGTGTGTGTGCGCGTGTGTATGTATGTTATTAACAAAGTTTGTAATTTATTATTCAGTGTTTTGTAAATAATGCTATAAACAAAAATTTGTAATTTATTTTGCATTTTTTTGATTAATTCGAATCAAATTACGAAAAAAAAAATTGTTTGAAAAAAAAGAAGAAAAAAAAAGAGTGTGTTATAATTGTGATAAAACTTTCTTCAAAGAAAAAAAACTTAATCCATTCATTTTCTAATTTCAGGGGGAAGTTGTGAAAACTTCTGCATTCCCTGGTCCGGGACTTCAAAGTATCATGGGTAATTGTCTCCTCTCGCCGGATGATGATGTTAGTGAAGGTACGTTATTTGATATCCCCCTGGATTTTCAATTTACAGCTGAAGAAATGGACAGTTTTATGCAAATTGTAGGACCTAATTTTTCCGGGGACACTTTTGACGATAACTTTACTATTAGTGACTTGGATCCTGTACAAATAGGTGCAGGACATGAAAATAGTGATATGTCCCCAAGATTACGAGCATTTTATTTGTTAGAGTCTTCTCTAAGTCACATACAAATATTTAGTGCAGATTTAACCCTCCTGAAGAAAACGCGGTCAACGTGGGAATTATTATAACAAACCTAATGAATGTTCTCCATAGCTTCATCGACAGACTGCGAGCGCAAGTTGAAATATAGAGTCAGAAATGGGGAGGGGTCATGGAGGAGTTAAAGCATCGGTTAAGCAAAAAGTCTATTTGCAACAGGGGACATCTAGGGGTATTTTTTATTTTCATTTTTCAACTAACAGCCAGACTTTTTACTCAGGTCTCAATGAATTTGAAGATAGCTTTTTCAGCTGAATGAATAAACAGATATCACTTTTGGAAACGTTCAATGAGAGGGGAAGCGGGTCAACCATTTTATTCATTGAACACATGTATATGTCTTATTATATTTAAAAAAAACATTATTTTAAGGGGAGGGCGGGGCAACAAAATAAATAGCAAACCAGATTTGTTGGCTACAGGAGGGGTTCAAAGTTTCAATTTTGAAACGGGGATGTAATGCTTTAAATATACATTTTTAGCAGCCGCTCATAAAACATTAAATAATGTGTCATCAATGAAAAATCTTGACGGCCTTGCTCATAACGGTGGAAACAAAATCCCTAAAGTTATTTTTGACTTTCTAGACGGGAAGTATTTAGTGGCCATGAAGGAATAACCTTATTTTGAAAAGCAAATGAAAACCTTGGGCTGGGGGAGGTTTTTATCAAGTATGACACTGAAATTGTAGATTGGGGAAAAAAACAAATAAAAAGTAATTCTTGTATTCGGGTAGCACAACAATGGTAGATAATGTTAAAACTTGGGTATGGGATGTTTACAAGCTCCCCAAAGATGTAAATTCCTATGGTCATTTTTTTCCCGTTACAGCATTAAGTCGACTCTTATCTCAAGGCCTTCAGAAATGAGAATGTCTCTATTATCCCATGTGCCTTTCCCCATTTCGAAATGAACGAACATTTTTGGGCCACACGGACCATTTTAAAATTTATAACAATCAACGAATAGAAATGCTGGCAGAAGGCAAAAACATTTAAAAATTAAGAAATTTTCAAAATTCTCTGCTGCAAACTGATAAATTGTGTTTAGACTATGAAACATTATTAATTATCAAGACTGAGACATCAGATCCATCAAGATAGAATATAGTCATGAATCGAAAAATAATTGCATCTTACTATGAACATGCTACTCATAATTCCGACATTAAAATGCAACCTGAAGAGTTTTTTTGGCTCTGGACGAGGAGGGCAGTATGAAAAAGTTATTTATATCTTTAATAAAAACAGAACACGCCATAATTTCACAATTCTGTCATACTAACAACCCAATGAATTTATTAGACAAGAAGTAACTGACGTTAGAACAAGGTGCAATTTTCTGGATATGTAGAGACGTTCTTGTTCCAAAAGATGCGGTTCAGGATCACAATCCCCTTATTTATTCTAATTCAACGGGAAAAAGTAACTTTTGAGAATAGGCTCGCCATTCATGTAACATAAAAATTAAAAAGCAAATCTTTCTTCCTGTTTTTATGAAAAATGCTAACTACGATCTAAAGTAGGTGCTACCAGCATTGGCATGTATTCAAGTACATGAAAGAGTGGATAGTGCATGGGTGATAGATAGATTCTCCTACAAAACTATGCCTTTAATCAGTGAAAAAAATGCTGTTCTTGGAATTCATGTGTAAGTCTGTTGAAGTCAATGTTTATCGTACGAATAAAATTTAATTTTAAGATTCATACAGTTTTTTCCCTAAATAAGTCGGCGAAGTCTTTCAGGTGCAGAAAAATGATCATGGCAAAAATGCTAACCTTTTCCTTAAGCAAAGATTTTAAAATGGTTTCTATGATTTGTTTACGATAATGAGCATATATCCTTACGATTATTGTTGTTCAATGTCGAGATCCACAAAGTTCACAGTTCCTCTAATTTAATTGTTTTACGACAGTGTACAAGATTGTAGTTGCATCCTCCATGAACACAATTGTTATATAAAAGTGTCGGCAAAGGGAGGATTTAAAAATGGACTTGACTACTTCAAGTTTTATTTTTCAAGTGACGTGTTAACTCTTTCGCAAATTATGTGTAAAAATACGTACAAAATCAATGAAGAATTTAATCTTGATTTGGGCTGTTATTTTTCATATCCTCATCTGGTAATGGACCTTATCCTAAGAATTAGCGGGGAATAAATTGGACTAATCACAGACATTGATCAGCATCTGTTCATAGAAGTATCAATGATGGAGGGATTTGTTTTTCACGGAGATCGTATTTTGGTAACTGACTCAACATGAGAGAAGAAGGGGATAAATTCAGTTACTGTTTTCTTCGATATGAAGTATTTCCACCGCTCGGCCACGTCCCATTATATACGGCCGTGTGGTGGCTTTAAATGCATCAATGACCCCCCTACTCCCCGCGTCTCTAGCCTCGAACGTACTCAGGTGACTGGCCTGGTTGAGGAGTTTTTTGAAATTGACGGGGAGATACAATTCAAGCTTCTCGATTCTCTAACGAATTATGTTTTCCCGTGAATCACAAGGAATGTGACAAAGGACCATTTGAGTACCTAAAATATACGTTTATTTAAGCTGGACAAATTTCATTTGAAGCCGTCAAAACAAACACTTTCTGCTGACCTCCTAATGAAAAAAAAACATAGTTGTACGTCAAGTGTAAATAAAGTGAATGCGCAACAACAGCTTCAACGTCCAAACTGTTCA